>NC_081537.1:12693102-12993102 GCF_030273125.1 Centropristis striata
GCTGAGGTGAAATTTACATCAGCTAAATGTCGACCCCTTGTCCCTGAGGTAGGGAAGACATTAGCGATATCCCAACTAGCTAGCTATCACTAGTTTTCATGACGCAAAAATGTAACGTTAACGAGTCGACTTTAAATAGGCAAATACAATGGTAATTACCTATCAATAGTACTTTCTATAAAAACGTAAATGTTAAGTTCTGTCAAATACTACCACATACTTCAGTCACAACATATCAAAACAGCTTGTCCCGCTAGCTTACCTGTGCTGCGCATCAACACATGGCTCATTTGAATATTCAAATTAGCCATGTGTTGATGCGCACACCTCTCGAAGGAGGGGGAGTGGGTCGGGTTAGCGTTGTGTTTATACTGGAACTTTGACAGGTGCGCAAAGGCCCTTTTTTCACAGGGCATCAAGGCCAGAGTGTGGGGCCGTCGTTGCCGTTGTGAAATTCCAACCCTGGTCCTCACACTACCTCAAACTCAACCTGGAAAAGACAGAGCTACTTTACCTCCCAGGGGAGGGCTCTCCCACCACTGATCTCCACATCACTGTTGAGAATACAGTGGTTGCCTCCACCAAGACTGCTAAAAACCTTGGTGGGACTCTCGACAACCAACTGTCCCTCGCTGGAAACATTACTGTAGCACCAGATCCTGCAGATTCTTGCTGCATAACATCAGGAGACTCCGCCCATTTCTCACTCAGAAGGCAGCTCAGGTCCTGGTCCAGGTCCTGGTTATCTCACACCTGCACTCCTGCAACTCCCTCATGGCAGGTCTGCCTGCCAAAGCCATCCGACCTCTCCAACTCATCCAGAATGCAGCTGCTCAGTTGGCCTTCAATCTTCCCAAATTTTCACAGATAACACCCCTCCTCCGCTCCCTCCACTGGTTACCAGTGGCTCCACGGATACCCTTCAAGATTCTAGCACTAGCGTACTCCGCTGCAAATGGTTCAGGCCCAGCTTACATCCAGGATCTTGTCAAACCCTACACTCCTGCCCGTCCTCTCCGCTCTGCATCAGCCCAACAGCTTGCGCCTCCTACCCTGTGTGGGTCAACTCACCTCAAAACCACCAGGCTGAGGACCTACCTCTTCCAATAATACCTCGGTTAAGTCATGGTCGCCTGATTTAAAAAAAAATTAAAAATCCTCTTCTTCTTTAGCGTATAGCATTCCTGTAGTGGTTACAGTTGGCTCTTAAAAGTTGTGTACTTACTCGATTCCTTTGGTCTAAGGCTAGTACCACCAGGTTGAATTAACTTATTTTAAGTCGCTTAGGTCAGCCGGGGCGTCAGCCAAATGACATGTAATGTAATCACACAGCAAAATGAGGCTTTACATTTTTAATTCACCTGGTAAAGTTGAAGTCCACTTTCAGGTTATCTACACATTTGTCGTCCATGCCACAGTTGATCTGGAACCCTAACTGTGAAAGAGAGAAATATGTAAACCATGTTTGTTCAGAACCAGTACAAATGACATAATACGATGATATTATGGTAAATACGGAGGCTGATGCTGCCAAAATAAATAAATGAAAAATAAATATCCTATTAAATGTACCACAAATAAACCTGTAATTAATTATTAATTAATTAATTATTTATTTAGCTTTGTATGATTTCTCCTATTTTGTATGATTTCCCCTATAAGGCATGACATGCTGCAAATCTCTCTATTTGGTAGCTGGCATGGAATGGTTAATTATGCATCAAAAGTGAAGCTGGAACTGCTATATTAGCAAGTTTTTAAAGATTACTTACAGGATGAAAAGTTGATGTCTGTGCCTGAAGTGCTAGACTCGGACGCAGATTTTGGTCAGAAGGCAAACCGTCAAAGGAGAATCTGAGTTCATTGGAAAGTGCATTGAGAGCATCATCCGTGCAAGCCTGCAAGAAAAGGGCACTGTTGCTGTGTTTTTCAAGTTGCAGAATGTACAACATTTAACATTGTGTATGTCTAACAACTCACATCAACATTGAAAATCACATTTCGGCACTTTTGTTGTGGTGCAAAGTCAAGATCAACTTCTCCGGAAATCTCTCGTTGTTGTTTCGTAGTCACGTAAGCTCGGTTGTTTGGCACTTTGCGGGTGGCGTCCAGCGTTAAATTATATGTAACCCTTGCTTGAACTTAAACATATTAGAGTATTATTAAGAGGTTACTCATGTTCACACACAAGTATTTCAATGGGTTTATAATAACAGTGCAAATCATATAGTTAAGCAGTGATTCACTAAAGCATGACTCATGATGATTTAATGCATAAAATAATGCAGGAGAAAATGCAGGATTTGTCTTGATTCCCTGTTGGTCACCATCAACAAATTATCTCTAAGACTTCATGTGACTAGTTCACATTCAACAGATCAACAATTAGCGTCATCTGTGTTGTGTCCAGGGGCAGACTGAACAACAGGAAATTCTGTCAAAGTCCAGAACGGCCGTCCAAACAGACCCTGTCTGTGGCCTTTGTGGTTCATCAGAAAAAAAATCTGATTAGTGCCAAAAGGATCATTTATTACATGTTGAGGAAAAAAACACAAAACTTGAAACAAAATAACAAAGAAGAGTGAGAGAAATGTCAAGTAAGAAGCGTAAGGAGAAAGGTGTCTGGGAAAAATCAAAAGAGAAGAGGGCCAAATCATTAGAGACGGAGGTATTAAAATGTAGAAAGCTTACTGAGCTGTTTAGTATTGAACCACCTTGTAAGATTGTGGAGGACGGCCAACAGGAGGAGGTTGAACCTACATTTATTAGGATTCTGCTGCTATGAACAAACAAAATTACTTTTGGGTTTTGGGGAGCGCATATTCTGTCAGTCTCCCACTCTCTCTTCCTCTTCCTCTATGGATATCTCGCCTAGCAGGATTGTGGTATAGTGTCTTGACACACTGGCAAGAGGTTATTTAAACCCGTAAACGCATATGGGTTGTTGGCTTAAATTTTTTTTAAAGTCACAGGCCTTTTTTTAGTTCCAGTCAGTCCCTGGTTGTGCTTGAACTTAAGCTTTGCAAAATGAAAGCCTGCAGGCAGAAGCCGAGCTGGCCTTCTTGCTGCTGGACTAGTAAGTATAAGCGGGCTTGCTATGTCTTGTGTTATTGCACTTGTTGTTCAGCTTAAGATGTCAACTGGTTTTTGATCATATAAATACACAGAAATTGATGTGTACAGCTTTAAAACAAAGACAGCAGTGTGGAAATGAATGATTAAAAAAACAAAAACAATTCCACATAATGTTTCTTTAAGTATATGCTTTGTACCCTCATGATAAAGCTTTACCCTTAAATACATTGACAGTGGAAAATAATGTACCGTTGTTCACTGAAGAGTGTCTGGTCATGATAAAGCAGATGTTAGCTTGGAATTCCAATGCTGATGAGCAGTCTGAGCTGGTAGGGATTTGGTTTGGGCTGAATGCCACTGTAGCTTCTACCATTACGATAGGCTTTGATCTGGAAATGGACAGAGCAGGAACATTTGGATACGTTTAGGCTTTGTGATCAGTAAACTAAATATAAACTGGTACATCCAGTGACATTCAGTGAAGAGTTCTGTCCTGAATTAGCAAAAAGACACTGAATTACTGTTGCAGGTTGGACTTACCGGAGTAAAACAACTGCACCCTTCGAACCCACCGCCAGGTCAGGCAGACTGTCCATACTTTGGTCAAAAGATGTCTGACTGATTGATATGCCAAAAAACTTCAGTCCTGGTCGGACTTCAGAGCCAGCAATTCTCTATGTCAATGGAAATATTTTAATTAATCAACTTGATTTAACTCGATTTGGATCTGTTGAATCTAAATTCGATCTTGCTCACCTGTGAATATGCTGAACTAATTCTTGCTCCTTCACCGAGGAATATGTAGATGCTGCCTTGCCCGTCATTTTCCAAAGGGGCTCCAACCGCCAAGTCTTTGAGACCATCCGTGTTAAGGTCGGGCAGCACAGCAAGAGAAGACCCAAACCTTGCTTTGTCATAGGCATCCCCTTTCAATATTAATGGAGAATCATCTAAGTGGCACTCGACATTCTGGTGAGAATACAAAAAGAAAAGGATGAGAGTCAGTGTTTGCATGGCCCTTAAAAAATACTGAATACATTAATTTAATGAAACCAGATAATAATGTAATTTACCAAACCAGTTAAGCTGCAAGCGTAAACTCTTCCCTCTCTATCAGAGTCCACGAACATTGGGGCAGATATGAGGATTATGTCAGTGTAGCTGTCACCATCCACGTCCATCGCACAAACAACAGCCCCAAAATATTCACCGCTCTGAGACTGTTGAGCAACAAGTGATCAGTAAAAAAACAGGACATTTTTAATTTTAAATATGCTTCACGTTGACGTTAAGGACCTTCCTAATCGCAAGCACGCACCTGCCATGGATCGGGATCGATCGTTTTCCGATGCTGGTGTTGGGAAACTACCATCACAGCTCCTCTGTGTTTATATCTTGGAGCACCAACAATTGTCAACATGCCTTGCCTCGTATTCGCAACTGCCATGGAGTATCCTAGAATAAAAGCAGTCAGTTAAAAGTCTAGCCAGCTGCTCTATTTATGCAGATTCATGTTAGTTATTAACATCGCCTCTGCAGAAAAAAAAACACATTACATATTACATATTTTAGAATTTTAAAAATCCTCCAAAAAAATGACCCCTCAGATTAATAAGACCTATTAAGAAGATCTATTATGCCTTTTTCCTTTGTGTCATATACAATGTAATGTCATAATATTGGATGTTCATATCACACGTGGCTAAAGTTTGTTCTGCATAACTTTAAGCCTTTATATAATGTAACCGGGTGAATTTTATTACAATTTACTGCCAAGTTGTTGTTATTTATTTATGCTGTGAAGTCGGGCATTTTCACATGGGGGATCCTCCCAAACAATGGGGATTGATTCACTTTTGGAGCCAGCCTCAGGTGGGCATGTGAGGAATCTAATTTTTGGTACTTGGACATTTTACAGAAATGTGTATATGGTCATGCTCCACGTACATTACCACAGTGTTTGCATTACATACACTGCTACTTGGAGCTCAATGCTAACATCAGGCAGGGAAACCTGTTAACTTGTTTGCCGATTCTTCTAGTTTTTGATCACATGTTAGAATATCCAGAAGCAATTGTGAAAATGTTCCAGAAATGCATGCTGACCAATCAGAGCAGACTGGGCTTTTTCAGGAGGGGTCTTAAAGAGACAGGCGCTACAACGGAGCATTTGAGGGTGAATAGTATATGAAGTATAGTCTATAACAGTGTATGAGAAAATATACAACAATAATACAACCATGAACTTGAATATTAGCACAATAGCTTTAAACAAGAAAATATTTAAAATTTCTTCACAATATTTCAGTCTTGACACTGTGAAGAGACTTCATATTCATCTTCCCTTAAGACATTTGTAAAAACATTATGGTTTCTATACTCACTTTGCCTGGCTTTATCATGTAACATAAAACAAAATAAAATATTTCTATATTATCACAAATCATGAGTAAAATTCAGAGTGAGTAATGGAGCAGTGCAAAGACATGATGCACGTTTTACATTTGTTTTTGACGTTCTTACCCGCGTAACTGTCAGACTCTATGTCAGGCTCATAGGAGCCCGTCTTCTGCGCATTTGGCCTCATTTGGTATTGCAGGTAGCCTCCCTTCCACACATTAGCACCAACAATACCCATCTGAATTCCCTTCAATTTAAACAGAAGTCTTTTAAACAGATGTCTGATACACATTTCCACAAAATTAGTTTATCAACATTTAAAAGTGTTTATTCTGTATATCTACTTTCCACAAACAAAGACGTGTTTATATGTATGTCTGCATTATCTAGTGAATGTCGGTTGTGTTTTTTTGTTTTTTACCCCTGGCACATATACTGCACTGAATCCCTCTTGAGCCATTTCCATTTTCAGTGACTCTCCACTTGTTTGTGATCCTGTAACAGTAACAAAAATAAGAAAATTATCTAAATAATGCAATGGCTGCATTTCAGTTAATGCTTTCATAGAGCTGAATTATAAAGGAACAGTTCATGTTTAGCCTGAAATTGTGTGCAGGTAGAACTTTATACAAAAACATTTTTTTATAAACAATAGACAACTATACCTTCAATAGAGAAGATTTTGGCCTGCAAAGTCTCCCTTATTTTTTCAAGAGCCTCAAAGTTCTCCACCCGAAACACTTGGTTAGCTTTGGGATCAGATGCAATCGTGTCCAGTTCATATTTTGCATACAGATTATTAAACGCGGACCCCACCTAGGATAATAAACACATGAATTTGAGGTGTTGTCCTGCACAACAGAGTTATTAGCTGCTTCAAGTCACAGGGAACTTACTCCGATAGCGAATCGAACAATCTTTTCCCTCTCAGCTAAGTTTGCTGCAGAGCTCAATTCATTCCGGTCATGAGATTGTCCATCGGTAATGACTATCAAGACCTTCTTCACATTTGACCTGGAACCTCTTGATGATGTGAAAACATTTTGCCTGTCAAAAGAAAGATGCAATGGAATGCACAGGAGTTTCATATGATACCAGCATCTTATCTGAGCCCACGAAAGCCTCTTATAGACAGTGATATCAACTGGGATTACAGGCACATCTGCAGATCATTGGGTTAATCTAACTATTGGAGCTAAACTAGGGACTTTTTATTTTCCCTTGAGAGTGCGTTATGCTTTTACTGCAGCATCACTCTGGTAAAATAAAGTAGGAGTGTAAGTAAAATGTCCAGGTAAAGTAAAGTCAGAGATTTGTAAGAAAACCTATTTAACAAGGCATACAAAAGCCACATGTGAATCTTGGGTGTATTTGTGGACTTTAAGTGATGTGGACTAAAATGCAACACCATTCTCATTCAAATCACCAAATAGCATTCTCCTCCATTTTGGGCATCTGGCAAAGAACAGAGAGATGTCTCTCTCCCAGGATGCCCTGCGTTTATGACACCTACAGACCACCTCATTGGTCAAGGGACTTTTTACACCGCAGGTGGTCCACTGTAAAGACCAGATCTCCACCAGATCTTTCTCTTACTTTAAATTGGCTTTTAACAAACACCCAGTTTGTAAAAGCTTGCACCAGCAAATGGCCATTGTTCTACAAGGCAGGAAAGCCACTCCTCACACCACACCATCCTTTTGATGTATGACTCTTTGTCTCACAGACATGCGGTTCGGCCATGCAGCTTCACACACACACACACACACACACACACACTCACACGCACACACACACACACACACACACACACACACGCACACACTTTTTCTCTTTAGCACCTCTATACTGTTGATAATCATAGATTAGACTTTGTAGCTCTCTATATTCCATAGATTGTGTGCTTTTGTTTGCTTTGCTTGTTTATTAAGAATTAATACCTTTTTGGAATATACATGCTGTCCATTTAATGATGTACAATACGAATGATATGCCAACATCTTCGATGAAAAGAATTCCAAATTCCTTCAAACACTACTAAATATAAATATGGTCATTTGTTTATAATTATTAAGTTAATTATTAATCAGCGTTCCAAATTGACAGTTTAGTAACTTTATGAGACTGATTTAGATGAATTGACCTACTTTTCTCTGTTTAACAGAGTGGTGTCCCAATCGAGACTTGACTTAGAGTAAATCAAGTCATGTCATATATTATAATTAAAAATTATTTATGATAATTATTAATAATTCTGATAGCCAATTAACCACACCTTTGAACAGTAGGAACCACACAAGTGTTGCTCAGGTTCATCCTTACATATTTAAAATGTTTCTGAGAGGAATAGCATGATAATGCCCTTTTTTACATTTTTGATGCTCCAGCGTGAGGCATCCTATAACTGTCAGAGATAAAATCCCTACATTAACAGTGCCCCTTGCAAGATAATTTATTATAATAGAGGCATCCTAAAATCCCAACATGACAGAATTTTGTAAAAAGACCATTAAACTGTTTTACTGTCCATTTCAGTGGTAGAGGATTTTTTGGCGTGTCTAAAATCATTTGATGACACACTTGAGCTTCCTTATCATAACTCCGCCGCTAAACACTATACAATATCTTTACCAACAGTTGCTAACATGGATACAACTTATGATGTTTGCTGAAGCTAACGCTACTTTGTGTCAGCAGTCAAAGCAACAGAATATTACAATGTCTGAAGTTATATCCTACATGTGCGCAAATTCTATAGCATTTTATGAACCTAAAAATAAACTGCTATTGTCTACAAGTGGTCGTGAGGATCTCTGTGTGGAAGACAAAAGGTCTGTATTGGCTGATGCCAACAGTGGCTCACAGGACTCTGACACGCAAGCAGATCTCTGCACTGCAGAACACCCAAACAGAAACACAAGAGTCAGAGAGCCAGTGTGACAGCAGCAGAGAGTCAGCAGAGAAGTTGGATATAAGATGTCAGGTTTGCCCCCAGCTGTGCAGAGCAGAGAATACTGCTCTTTTTTTCACTATTTCGAAACAAAATGTTTACACATTTTTTTCTCTGATCCAAAATGTTTAATAACACATTTGTTTGTGCTGTGGAAAACTCAGATCACCTATATATGTTTTCCTTTACTCACACTTTAAATGTAATAAAATGTATGCTATGGATTGCTGAGCAGTGGTTTTTCAGCTGGTTCCTATTTTATACTGCAGAAAGAACAAGGCGTCTATGATCTCAAATGAAATTTCAGCAAAGGGAAGCTAAAACAAACTAAAAAGTTTTCCACACATAGCTACTTCACAATGAATTATCTTAGGACTAAAAGCTGAAAAAAAGTTTTAAAAGTTTCCATGTGTAAAACTTAAACAGGAGGGCAACATGATGACAACACTTACACCACATATCTGATGGCTCTGGCTGTGTATGTTCCGCCCCAGAGTTGCCAAATGTTATCAACTGCAGTCTCCCAAGATCCAGAGGGAAAATTATCAAAGTAATAATGGACAGTGGGATTGTTGGAGTACTGGGCAATAGCAAACTGCAAAAATAGGAGTAAGAAAAATGAAGTCAAATTCAGTCCCTTAACATTCACTTTTACACAGTCTGTGCTATACAGTCAAACTGACTCAAATAGAGGAATTCTTAGTTGACCATTGCTCATATGATTTATTTGACCAGTGGAATGTTTATTTAATCTTCAGATTTATGAAACTGAGTTAATACACAAATAATCATGCAAAATCATCACTTTAAATCTTGTGTTGACCAGATATGTGCTCATAAGTATCTTAGAAATAAGTAATGCAGCATGAGTTATTGACTAAAGATCAAAATGATAGTCGACTAATGGTTAAAACAGCATTACCTTTGTATCTACTGGCAGGAGTGAGCGGATCAGATTTTTCATAAAGGTCTTCATTGTTAGAAAATCCTGTCCGGATACGCTACCGGAACCATCCAACAGAAATGCAATGTCTGCTGATTGGCACTCTGTCAAAGAGATGTCAAGTAACTTATAATTCAGTTATTTTCACACAATACACATCACATAAAGGCAGCAAAAACAATGCAAATTCTGGACTTTTCAATACTTTGACAATAAGTCAAACTACATAACTACATAAACCTGAACCTAACCTGAACCCAAAGCCTTTGCCTTAGAGTTCCTTAGAGTCCTGCAAAGCTGTAACCACTCTAGTTTTCTAAATATTAACTAAACATTTCTGCATCTTTGAAATCTTTAAGAGTACGATAGTGGCCAAATATTTATATGTGAGGTTCATTAGAATCGGTGATGCAGAAAACTGGCTTTTTGCTCAGCCTCCATCATTCTGCTAGAAGGAGACAATGAAGACATCTAAAGGAGAACGTTCTGAGATGTACATTTATAGCACATTTGTGAAAGTTTTATAGATTCTGTCAGCAGACAAAGAGACAGCCTTCCTTCCTGTGAATGTATCACCTCCATGTTTGCAGCCATACATACACTCATTTCACATGCGGTTGTTAGTTTTGTTTCTTTCTGTAGACAAGAAACATGGACTGACTGGTTTATAAAAAAGGAAGTTGTAAATGGTGATATCTCTATTCTTAATGTCCATGTCTGTGTTGTCAGAGCATGCTTTATTGAGTTAAGTTACGACAATATGCACGCTATGTTAGTTGTGTTGAATGATTATGTTTATTATTCCATATTTACCTTTTGCAGAAGAAGGGACAGGACCTGTAACTCTGTCAAAACGTTCTATCTCCATGCACATACCACTGTACATGGTGATACTTTTGCAGTCCTTTGGGATGGTTGGGCCACATGCCTGTAAAGAGTTAAGTCCTGGTCAATAGTCCTGGGCAATCTTTTCTGATATTTTTTTTTACATTAAATGTTATATATATATGAATATTTGCAGTTTATCAGCTCACCACTGTGTTAAGTGTAGTAGGATCACTTGCCATCGTCATACCAAGAGACATGTTCACTGCATTCTCTGGCACTGCATTAAAAACATTCATCAGTTGTTAAAAACACAGTTTTCAGAAGTAGGCCAGAAGGTGCCAAATTAAAAAAATAAATAAACGACCTGAAAAATAAAATAATGTGCTCTTAAAAGTACAAAAAATAAATGTAGGTATTAAGAATTGGTTTATTTACCTTATTTATTTATTTATTTATTTACCTTTTCATACATTTTTCTATTTATTTACGTTTCTATTTTATTTTTATTAAGACGTCAATCTACTAATAGTTTAGAAAGGAAAGAACTGCATGAAATAATGTATAAAACAAAATTACAGTAAAAAAATGAATGAGGAGATAAATGGTGCGAGGGATGCAAAGATGAAATCATTCAGAAATAGATTAATGAATGAATAAACTGTAAAATCAATAAATACATTTGAAATAAATTTAAAAGAAAAAAATATTAAATCATTTAAAAAATAAATAGGACATTTATTAAAAGGGGGATTAATATAAAGGTAAATAAATTAAAGAGCGAATTAAAAGAAAAAATATCAATTTATGACACATGTTACCAATTAATGAATGCCAACATTTAAAAAAACAAACATAGGCTATATTTGCTACATTATTAATTTATTTATAATTTAATGTATTTACTAATTTACTTAATTTTGGCTGTGCACATCCTCCATAATCCTCCGACAGTTTGCGATAGCAGCAAAACAACAGTCTGAGTACTTAATCTTCCTTATGTTAACTGTTAACTATTAACTATTGACCGTTCGTAAAACTCCTCCCCTGAACATTCCTTGTCCAATCATACCTTAGCAACCATAACTAAGAGAAGACGGTCCGTCAAGCTTCAAGCTCTGAGCTACATGGTGAAACAGTGTGCATACGTGATTTGTAAATCTGACACCAGGTAGGCTACCCGAAGTTTTTCAGGAGGAGTGTTTTTTCCCCTTTTCCAAAACTCAATAAACAAGAGAAGTGATGCTGGCTGTGGATTAAACAGTGTGACAGAGCCCACTTCCAATTTAATATTTGGAAGATCAAAAGACCCACTTATGTCTGCTCCAAGGTAAGCTGCTGGCTAGAACATGAACTAACAAACGATTGTTGAGCTGTTAGATGAGATAACCCAAACCGGTTTTAACAGTTACATTCCTGTCAACAGGTATTCTTATCACTACTAGTGCAGAACTAGTCCAGCAAACTTATACTAATGACACAGTGTGTAAAATGAACACGCTAACCTAGCTAGCAATGTTGCTAGGAGGTAAACATACTACAGGGCTGTACAGTGCTAATAGCTAGCGTCACTGAACCCGACATCGGGTTTACTGGAGACGAAAAAAAAGTTTCTGTTTAAGCTAAATTAATATCACCGTTATCAACACACCCAATCCGCACACCGATCTTTATTTATTCAGTCCTTCACAATAAGTCACAGTACAATAAAAATACACATGTAGCCTATAGCACATGCTACATCAGTCTGTGCTATGGATGATTTACCATCTTGGTACCAGTGTCATCTTATTTTCATGTTTTCTAGAGTTCTATAAGCAAAAAAAGTTACTGTACAGCCCTGTAATGTATATATCAAGTTTGAACATAACGTCCCAACAGGCCACTATGAACCTATTTTATTTTAATCTTTGTAGCACACTTGTAGCACAAACACTTGCTAAAACCGCACCTGTCCACCCCATGGCAGCTGGCGGTCCTGTAAGCTTGTTGGACATAGCAACAGTGACTAAGGGGCGGAGCTTCTGCGAATGGTCAGTTGGCAGCATGCCTCAGTATTTTATACAGTCTATGGTCAGTTCACAGTGTGTTCTCTCCAAAACTCTTTTTCTATACCAGATTAACTACCTTATGACTATATATACTTTTGTAACTGCAGCATTAAAATTCCACCACAGCAAGTTATTCTTTTTTTTAATCATAAAATATGCAACAATAAAAGGAAGTTCATCTGTTGGCAGAATACATTTTGAGGAAGTTATGTCAGTATCTTTCCTACAGTTACCCTGAAACTATCCACATCTTGAACCATTCTGTTGAAAAACTTCTCTTCAGAATTAACCCCCTAATGCTTGTACTTCTTCAATAATTAAAAGTAATCAAATCCCTTGGTTTTAAAATAAGTAGAATAATAATAAATAATACATAAGTTCAGTGTAATCATTTTTAATGAGTGTTTGAAAAGGAGAGGTTGCTTACCTGGAACTGAAACTTCTCTGCAGCCTCCGTTGGTAGAGCATCTAAATATTTGCCCCTTTCTTCCTTGTGAATGCTGTGCAAGAGGAGCACTAACCAGCAGGCTGAGGAAACACAACCAGACAAACATGTGAAAGAGCAGTGTAGCTAAATGAATCCCACTTCATGTCACACGCGCACACACACACACACACACACACACACACACACACACACACACACACACACACACACACAGGACACATTAGTCTATGAGCCAACATCCATGCTTTGACTTACTCGTCTGATCCTCTCTGCACCACCTGGTATCCAAAACCTTCAGCAGGGTTAGTCAGGGTTTTCCAAGCCACGGGATCGATATTAAAACAAAGTGCAGCTGTTAACACTGATGAGAGAAGAAGGAACAACTTTATTTAAAGCCACATATGTTGGATATGCAATCACTTTGCCATGAAATGGATCAATACAATGTAATTCGCAAAGAATTTTCCAATTATTGTATTCTGTTTTGATTATTTTTCCCAACGTTTTTGGACTGTATTTGCTGCATTTAGTGCATTTATAGAGTGTGGGAGTGTGAACTGTTGTCTGCCACGGTGTCTTTTCTGATAAAACCACTAGGGAGTGCTAACGTCAAGTTTTGTTTTAATTCTGCACAATGAAGGGTCTTCATTTTATAAACATATAATCCTTAAATAATGGCCTAAGTCTTTTTTTTTTTTTTTTTTTTTACAAAAAATATGTTTTTGCCCAAATCATCTCCTCATGTTGCTGACCACCTCTCACTGGGAAAAAAAGAAAAAAAAAGACTTAGGCTGATATTTCAAGACAACATTTTTTCCATCCTTTGAGAACAGAAACAAGACTCTTTTAATTCTAAAATAATGAATACTATTACTGTTGGCATCACATAGGAAGTCTTCCTTCTTCATTTACCTTTACGCGGGATGTCCTGACATCAAGTTATTTTTGTCGTACAAAAATGCCTTCCTGTTTTTTGGCCATAACTTGAGGCTTCCTAAAAATGGTCAATGTGATACACACACCTTGACTATCTGACAAAATATTTCTGCATTGTTACCAGACATACTGTGAATAGATTAAAGGTTAAAAGGTCCTCAAGTCTTACTTAGTCACTGCAGGATATCTGGCTTCATAGAGACAGTCACAGAAATTAGTTATTTCCTGATATCCATTTCTGTTGTGTTGTAGTCTTGATCGTCATCCACTAAATAGATATTAATCAAGTGGTTGCAGGAAGTCTGTCACTTCCGTCACCACCCGCTCAGGGTGTAAAATGTTGGTCCAGATAGTTGTGTGTCACCACTATCAAATATATATATATGAGCCAAGTGATGTTACCCTACACAGACTAAGAGGATAAATATAGAGAATGTATATATTTATTGTAATTTCTAATCTTTCCACACAATTAGTAAGTAGCTATTTATAAAACTTTTTTTTTCACTCAAAGCTCTTAAACCATGAGACAGAGAAGCAATATTTTATTCATCTTGGATTTTATAGCTCAAGACAAATCTATTTGTATAGGTTAAGCCCAAAGCTGCAACTTCTACTAGTAAAAAATGTAACCAGCTCGGAAGTGTCCCCTTAAGGCTTGTTCCAGAAACAAGTTTATTCCCATAGACCCCCATGTTAATATGCCCAACTTTATAGCAGAAATAAATATTTACAGCCTGTTACAAACAACAGTTTTTGGTCTTTATAGTTAATGTTCCCCTTCAAAACAACTGTACAGGGGTGATTTTTTTTTTAGATTTAATATAACTACACTTTGCACTATACACAACTAGACTAGTTTAAATTATCTAAAGACTTAAAGTTAATCATGATTGGGGATGTGGCTGCTTTGAGTGACAGGCAGGTCGATAACATGATCTCTAATTAGACTGTGTGATCTATTTGTTACAAAATGTTAACATTTTTGCAAACACACTCATTATTTCAATTATCAGTGGTGTTCTAACATCACAAGTTCAAATGATCATTTTTTTGTACAATAATTGTAGTCAAACTGTAATTGTGCAAAGCACTAATGTTCCAAACTAACCAAATAATTGTCTATATTGAAGTGAAAAAAATAGAGGAAGGAGCTGACTCAGCTACTCACGACATAAAAAAGGCTCAAAGAGGATGAAATACAAATATAGAATTGATCATCGTAACTGTTTTGATACATATTTTTATTGCATATTAATCTTTTATCTATGGTGGCTTTAAAATAACACAAATAATAATTCATAATAAGTTACACTATAAGCATGCTACAGGAAGACAACTTAGTAATAAAATGTCATAAATAAAATAAGAGGAGCCTAGTTTCACTACTGGCAAAGAAATATGTTTAAAAAGAGACAAAATCAAAAGATTAAAAACTTGTCTTACCTGACAAGAATATTGCTGTAGCAATTATCCGGTCCATTGTGATGCTCCCATGGAAAATACTACAAGCCTGATGTAATCTCTGAGCTCATAGACATTTATTTGTGCTTTCAGATGACCTAGTGACTTTTTCTACTACAAAAACTGTCAAGGAGGGGGATGTCGAAAGCAAAATGCAGAATTCATAAGGTGTCTGCTCGGAGCTAAGGCAGCCAGTTAGAGGAACCCTTGTGTAGGAGGTGTTTCAAAATGTTCTGTTTTATATGAGCATACTGCATGTAGTCACATGACACACATAGGCACACATAGGTATTATTTATTTTTAGATCTGATCACTCACGCAAAGACTAAGACATGAGTCCAAACACTTCTTATTCAACATGTTATATTTAAGATCAGAGTGATGTAGTGGATACTGACAATAATTTAGATACAAGGTAAATTAATAATGATTAAGATAATGCCACTAGCTACAGCTCGTGTGGTGCTCCTAGCTGGAAAAAAGGAACCTCATGTTCTGTGTTTTTCTTCAGACAAAAGAAGTGTGAAAAAGTGTTTTCATCAAACCTTGAACATGTTTTCATCACTTTATATGTAACAGAGCAGCAAGGAGACCACTCAGGCATTCAGCTAGAACACTGTATGAATTAATATACACAGCGCTGCTTTCCTTGAGATATTAACATACTTCCTTTTTACAAACAGTGCCGTTGTTATCTCGTGTCTCCTTCAGAGACCTGTTGAAAAAGGGAAGAAGTTTCATGTCATTTCACAAACTAATTTGAATTGATTGTCTGGCCTAACTTCACTATATAGCTAAATAAACACACAATAAACCACGCAAATAAAAAAGACCATTTCTCCTTTTTACAAAACTTCCTCTGCACTGTCTCATCCAATCTGTGAACCTGCGTGCCATAAGAGGCTATGCTTGATGATTTTATATAATATAGGTCTGTTCCTGTTTAGTCTACATTGCACCTACTATTCATTTAAAAATATGAACCTCATATGAATTAAACAACTCTGTCATCTAAAAGTTATGTTTTCATATATCTAAAGTGCATTCTTAATTCAGTATTGAGGGATACATTTCTTCTTTCTTTTTTTACAAACATTTTTTACTTTTTAGAAACATTTGGTCAACATTTACAGTCTTCGCAGTTTATAACATATTAAGTGAATTATGGTTTAGGCAACAAAATGTTGTATTACTAAAATAAAAAATAAAAGTTAATACTAAGTACTGACTTCAACAAACAAATGTTATGAACAAAGCAATTTCATTGTGTCAGAACGTCATTTTTAAGAGACCAGTACAAAGTATGAAGAATAACTTTTGTCATTCTATAATTTCAGCCTGTCTGACAGATGGTAAACCAAGTGACCCTGTTTATTGTCACAACTCTGCATGTTTACTCTTTCAGCCCACAGCCTGTTCAGAATAGAATAAACATTTAATAACCACAATATTGAAGCTTGTTGTCGTACCAAAATCCCATCACACATTAACAAGCTCCTCTTGATTACACTACAACAATTATTTAGGTTGTGAAGGAAATTTGGTGTTTCCTGCATGGTGGGACATGAGGTAGGCGGCGACCTACTTGATATTCAAGACACAAGGCATTGTGGGAACTGACTCTGTGAACTTAACAATGATAACACCATGAGAGAGGGGAACATGTAGACCAGTGGGCTCTGTCCTGATGTGACGTATAGGGCAGGAAGATAGGGCCTCATTGAGTCCTACTTAAAAGCCAATGCTGAAAAGTGCAACAGTCAGAAGTTGAGTGGTGTATGGGACTTTGTTGTATTGTAAAATAGCCATTCGGAATTGTGCGGTGTATGGAATACGAATGTGCTAATAAAACTTGCTGAACAGAGTATTGAGTGCTTTGTGTTTGGCCAGCTCACCCATTAACTTAGTGCAGTTGTCAGTGCCTGTTGATAAAAGGCTTCTTTGCCATTTCAAAACTAAGATTGTGGTTTCATACAATAGAATTGAACTTAGATGTGTGTTGTAGTAGTTTAAGTAAACAGCATTTGTTGTGATGTGCATGACTAGTTATGTTATAACAACACAATAACATGAGGTTTAAAGACGACTATTGTGTCTTTCAGATTACATGCATTTTTATGCAACTGCATACAAAGTTAAAAATGTATAGACAATGTATGCCCAAAGCATTTTTTGTCATGCACATGTTGGTCGTTTTAAGGATGAAAAAAATCCCAAAAATTAAATGAATGCAGATTTACGTAAATAAAGTGTTGTAGTATAACCAAGAGGAGCTTGTGTTCTTTGTGAGGGAATTTAAGTGATTCTGCATCCAAGAGTGTCATTATTAAATATTTCATGTGTAAAATATTCACATAAATTACATAAAGGCAGGGTTTCCCAAATTAAATGTTGTGGTGTAATCCAGAGGAGCTCATTGATCTGTGAGGGGATTTAAGTACTACTACAAGCTTTAATAGTGAAGTTATTAAATATTTTTTGTCTAAAATATTCACATAAGTTACTTAAAAGCATATTTTCCCTAAATAATAGTTGTAGTTTTACCAGCTGGGATGGATTATTGGGTGGGTGGATTTTTTTTTACCCTAACCTTATTTTTGTAGCATCTCTCTTCGGTATTGCACTTTGTAGACTGTCCCTGGGCATGCGAGCCACAGCTGACAGCGCATGTAGTATCTTATTTTGCCTTAATGTTCCATGTCTTGTGTTTCCTGTTTTATTTTGATCACTCACCCCTGTCACTGTTTCAGGTTCCTGTCTGTCCCTTTACTTACTTTTGCGTTTGTTTATGTGGTAATAAATGTTAATTTGTTTAATAATAAAATCTAATTTTTTCAATTCAACATATTTATTTCTCAAAATATAAACTTTAAAAAATATATCAAAACAATATAAAATCCAGGATGAGCTGTGCTTTATTGTTGAGCGAACGTGCATTTTGTAACATGAAGGTTGCAGTGTTATCAAAGAAAGCAGAGGAGCGCTCTCAGGTTGCAAAAAAGGTTGCAAGTGCACGTGTGATTTGTTGTGATGACGTCGTAGCTGTGCGGCGCAGCACCGGTCAGACAGTATTGTGGGCATGGTTGGAATAAACAAAGTTGAGTCGGGCTGCTCTGTGCACATATCGAGGATGACGCAGGAGTCTGAGGGATTTCATTTCAGCGAGGCAGTTTTGAGTAAATTGGCAGGTAATATTCCTGAGTTGAAGAGCAGAGTATTAGCGGAGGACCAGAGATGCAGCAGCTAGCTGCTAGCTGCTAATGACTGGTCTACAGAAGAATGGAGAGAGCAAACAGAGTAAGGAAGGTCCAATCTGGAGGCAGACGAAGGCCAAGCCCGGGTAGAGACATTGGAGAGATAGCAGCTGGCGGCTAGCAGGCCGAGAGCCGGCTGTTCGTCTCTGCGCCGGGTTGGAAGAGGGCAGCAGCTAGTGGCTAGTGGCCGCGGTGAGCAGACAGGACCAGACGAGGAGGTAAATAAAAAACTAAAAAATAGTGCGATCGTCACCAGGCTTGTTAATCAAAGACGTGAAATGAAATCGGGTTGAAATCAATGATCAGTTTAAAGTTAACGCCGTTAAGGTACCGAAACATGGTACCGTTTGATTTTACATGAATCAGTACTCGGTAGTACCGACGGAATTCGGTCGGTACCTATAAAAGTACCGAATTCGGTACCCATCCCTATGGGAGGAACTTAGATTTTTCACACATTTGTTCTCACTTCTGCCTAGTGCTTCTCTACTTAAGTATAAAAACATTATTTTGCTATTATTAAGCTTTCGACACTCATCTTCCTTCTCTAAATACTTAAAATACTCAGGTCACTTGTCAGGCACTTCCAAAGTGTCTCCAAAGTGTCCATGTGTCTCCATGAATCCAGTTAAATGAAGGACAACTTTTGTGTTATTTATTCAATATGTTGCTTATACTCTGCTGTCTTTCTACATAAACTGTGATGATGACTCAAAAGATCTTATATTAATAAGACAAATGAAAAGCATTTTTAATCACATATATAATATCTATGAAGCATAAAAAAGTGTCTCTTAGCATAAAATCTGAATACTTAACTAGATTTAATTTCAGCAGTTTTACATTTCAATATCTGATGAAAACCAGAATCCATGTGATGAAACTGGTTTGTTTTCATCATACAACAGATTCTGCAAATTAACATGCACAGCTTGCAGACCACAAATTGGCTATTTCCTGTAGATTAAGGCAAGGCAAGTTTATTTGTATATCACCTTTCAACAACAAGGGAATTCAAAGTGCTTTTCACAAAACATTAAAAGTATTAGAAAGAGACATATATAAAATGACATATACATATAACATTTTAGAATTGTAAATGAGAAGATAAAATATTAAAAAAATATATCAAATAGAAATGACAGTACAATATTAAAAATTATTGTTTATCTCTACCACTCAACAGGAGATTCTCTCTTCCACTGATTATTAAGGAAAATATTAGTTCATCGCCTCATTGCAGTATTGCCCTATGTGGCAGCGGCACAACCGGCATCGTTTTTTTAGGAAAAAAATGCGGCATCTTTAGACGAGAACTGAAAAGCAGTGGCAAGCAAAAAAGTCTTCAGTTTTAAAAGTTGGAAAGAGATCTCCACCGCTCTCTACTTTCCATATTTTATCACACGGTGCATGTGTGGGATGTTAGCAGTTCAAACTGTGAGTGATTTTTCCCTGATCACACTATTTATTAGAATCATGTTACGGGCCTGAAGAGGTAAAACTCTTTGGAATCGGCAATAGTGACTGAATGAGCAAATCTGATTTCACTGTTGCGGTGCAAATATTTCTACAAGACAAAACATTTGAATTCCTAAAAAGCTAAAAAGTACAAGTATAATAATAATAACGTTCTTCTGCTATCAGCTGGCCAATGTATTGAATCTTGAGATAGCCCGTGTCTGTGTGACATCCACTATTGTTATTCTGGTGGGGGAGCGTCTCCTTCAGCCCCTGGATCCGCTGCTTCTTCGTTCATCATGGCCTTGTATTTACTTTTGAAAAATCCAGCCTGAGAGGAAAAAATAAGGAATTGCATAATAAATGAAGGACAAAAAAAATACAAAAATAAAATCTTTGCCCCAATACGACATCTCAAAATGGCTTCATTGCCCTATAAAGCTGCATAATAACTGACACAGTGCATGTTCAGTGTCTCACCTTGTACAAGGCGGCAGTGAGTAGCGCCAGTAGAGCCAACCCTCCCAGAGATCCTCCAACAATCTCTTTGGTAAAGTCTGGTTCAGAATACACTTCTACTAATGCCTCAATCTGAGAGGTGAAACAACAGAATATAGGTCAAACTTTAACCTCTTTTCAAACACGAAGAAATAAAAAAAGGTCTAATCATTACCTTACGAACAGGAGGGTTGTTATTAGATGCAGAAGAACCAAAGATGTACTGATTTCTGTTGTACTCCAGACTGGCTGTGCTGGTCAAGAGGAATTTGGCAGATTGAAGTCTGATCTGTTTGAGGAAAAGGGATGTGATTTAATATTGTTAATGTCAGTAGAGAATAAATATTCATGTAGATACTTTAACACAGCCAGGAGCAGTAATATTTTAAATGCATCATTTAAAATGCGTATAAAACATTCTTCAAAATGATGCATGCACATCAATTACCTGCTCTATCCATCTAGAACTAATGTTGGCAGAGATTTTGTACTCTTTCCGCTCCAGTCTTTCCATGAACCTGCTGCACTTGAACACTGCGCACCAGGCTACAGAGCAGTCCTGTTGGTCATTCAAAGAAGGCAAAAAGATCATTAGTCCAGATCACAGCATGTCTTTATTCTAATTTATTAGAGTGATATCTATTATTATTTTGTTTGTTTTGTTTTGTAGCCTGTAGGTAAAATTCATGAATGTGAAATAATTTGTCAGAATGACCCATATGAGTATTTTGCTGTACAGAGAGGAACGTTCTACAAATAGCACACATGTCATTATACATACAGGTATGATTTGTGCTTGTAAAAGAAAAGGGCTTCATTTTTCGGTCAATTTATGCTACAAAACCAATGATCTAGGTTTAGGGCAAAAAACTTCCTGGTAAGGCGTTAAATAAAAGAAGCCTGAATAAAATAAAATCCAATTAAAAAAAGAAAATTGTTACATAGATGTAACTCCTGTTCTATGAGTATATGCGTAGCCCTTTCTGATTGGTGGTAGCAGTATACTTACCACTAACTTATTTTTCTGTATCTCATCAACAAAATCAGTAACTTTAGGCTTTTTGTCTTCTCCGTCTCTTCGGCAATCCGGAATCTGAAACGGAGCCGATTCACGTCAGTTTAACAGAGAACCAGATGTGGTCGCTGTTGAACAGCAGCCAGGCTGTAGCTGCATGAAAGCTGCAATATTTGAGACAGTTTTGAGGTTCCCACATTACCTCAAAACTGCTCGAATCGCTCCAGATGTCTTTGTCACCGAGCTTCATTGGCACCATTATCACCACGGTGAAATTTAGTGCTCTGTTGTCATTTGTAAGCTAACAGAAGGGTTGAATAGAAAAGAGTGGTAGTTAATAAACTGACGTAATAAGCATGAAAGTGAAGTCTGAAGAGTATATGATAAGATGTTTTACCACAACTGATTGTTGGACTGGTTTCTGCAAATCATTCTTTCCGAAAGTGAAATTGCTGTAGCTGAGGGTACTAAACAGACATAACAAACATTTGAGTAATATTATAGGTAATAAAATAGCTTCAAAGTATGATCACTTTTTAAATAATTTCTTTTGTTTCATATTGAGCGACACAAACCTTTCAATTGTAGCAAAAATGCTGTACTTGACATCAATCTCTTTGATTTTGTAGAGTTGGCTTGAGGTGGAGTGCTCCAGATTCCCACTGAAGGAGAAGTGAAATTACTCAATTACAAATGGAAATAGAAATATTGCACATTTATAATGCAGGAGCCTGAGCAGTACCTGGTAGCATTTGCAGTGATAAAGATGCTTTTGTCCAGTTGACTATTGGTTCTAATCCCATAGGAGACAATGAACAAAACCTAAAATGACATGGAGAGAGATTAGATCGTCTCTTTTGTCTGTAGCAGTGAGAAAAGATCATTTTGTCCTAACAAACAAACCTTTGCGTTGCTCTTGAATATAGGCTTGTCAACACTGCAATCTGTCCTTCCTCGCGATAAGCCGTCTTCACTGTCCAAGGAGTTGCACTCGATTCTTCCCTTTATAACAATTACATTTTTAAAAAGTAAGTTATTTTAAAAAGTGTGACCTGAGAAAGCAGCTCAGCAGAGATGAAGTGAACTTGATCTGGAAGCCTTACCTGCAGGATGGTAAACTTCCTGTAGGAGAGTCCGGCTGGGTATGTGAGAATGACCTTGCTGTTGTAGGAGTCTTCCTCTCTGTTCTCCACTGAGACGGTGACATCCAACAGTTCATCAATGCCCACTTTGACCTCTGAGGAACTGACGGATTATGGGAAAAGAGAAAAGAGAAGGTTGAAGAAAACAAGACAAAAGTCCACAGTTTTGAACATGTGAGCACACACTGAAATGAGGCTTTACATTTTTAACTCACCTGGTAAAGCTGAAATCCACTTTCAGGTTATCTACACATTTGTTGTCCATGCCACAGTTGATCTGGAACCCTAACTGTGAAAGAGAGAAAGACATAAACCATGTTTGTTCAGAACCAGTACACATGACAGATAAATATGGAGGACAGATGCTGCCAAAATAGATAAATGAATAGATATTCCATTGAAGGTACCACAAATAAACCTTTAATTAATTATTTAAATGTAACAAAAATATAATAATTTTGTTTTAATTTGCTTCTTCATTCATTTAGCTTTGTATGTTTTCCCCTATAAGGCATGGCATGCTGCAGGGCTCTCCAGAGACTATGAAGTCATGAATGTGTTGGACACATTAGCAAGGTTTTTTTTAGAATACTTACAGGATGAAAAGTTGATGTCTGTGCCTGAAGCGCTAGACTCGGACGCAGATTTTGGTCAGAAGGCAAACCATCAAAGGAGAATCTGAGTTCATTGGAAAGTGCATTGAGAGCATCATCCGTGCAAGCCTGCAAGAAAAGGGCACTGTTGCTGTGTTTTTCAAGTTGCAGAATGTACAACATTTAACATTGTGTATGTCTCGCAACTCACCTCAACATTGAAAATCACCTGGTGGCACTTAGGTTGTCGTGCAAAGTCAAGATCAACTGCTCCAGAAATCTCTCGTTGTTGTTTCGTAGTCAAGTAAGCTCGGTTGTTTGGCACTTTGCGCGTGGCGTCCAGCGTTAAATTATATGTAACCCTTGCTTGAACTTAAACATATTAGAGTATTATTAAGAGGTTACTCATGTTCACACACAAGTATTTCAATGAGTTTATAATAAGGGTGCAAATCATATAGTTAAGCAGTGGTTCACTAAAGCATGACTCATGATGATTTAATGCATAAAATAATGCAGGAGAAAATGCAGGATTTGTCTTGATTCCCTGTTGGTCACCATCAATAAATTATCTCTATGACTTCATGTGACTAGTTCACATTCAACAGATCAACAATTAGCTTCATCTGTGTTGTGCCCAGGGGCAGACTGAACAACAGGAAATTCTGTCAAAGTCCAGAACAGACCCTGTCTGTGGCCTTTGTGTTTCATCAAAAAAAAAATCGGATTAGTGCCAATAGGATCATTTATTACATGTTGGGGAAAAAAACACAAAACTTGAAACAAAATAACAAAGAAGAGTGTGAGAAATGTCAAGTAAGAAGCGTAAGGAGAAAGGTGGCTGGGAAAAATCAAAAGAGAAGAGGGCCAAATCATTAGAGACGGAGGTATTAAAATGTAGAAAGCTTACTGAGCTGTTTAGTATTGAACCACCTTGTAAGATTGTGGAGGGGGAGGGGGATTGTGTTTTGGGGAGCGCACTTGCTGTCAGTCTCCCACTCTCTCTTCCTCTATGGATATCTCGCCTAGCAGGATTGTGGTATAGTGTCTTGACACACTGGCAAGAGGTTATTTAAACCCGTAAACGCATATGGGTTGTCGGCTTAAATTTTTTTTTAAGTCACAGGCCTTTTTTTAGTTCCAGTCAGTCCCTGGTTGTGCTTGAACTTAAGCTTCGCAAAATGAAAGCCTGCAGGCAGAAGCCGAGCTGGCCTTCTTGCTGCTGGACTAGTAAGTATTAGCGGGCTTGCTATGTCTTGTGTTATTGCACTTGTTGTTCAGCTTAAGATGTCAACTGGTTTTTGATCATATAAATACACAGAAATGGATGTGTACAGCTTTAATACAACGAAAGCAGTGTGGAAATGAATGATTAAAAAAAAAAAAAAACAATTCCACATAATGTTTCTTTAAGTATATGCTTTGTACCCTCATGATAAAGCTTTATCCTTAAATACATTGACAGTGGAAAATAATGTACCGTTGTTCACTGAAGAGTGTCTGGTCATGATAAAGCAGATGTCAGCATGGAAGTCCAATGCTGATGAGCAGTCTGAGCTGATAGGGATTTGGTTTGGCCTGAACACCACTGTAGCTTCTACCATTATGATAGGCTTTGATCTGGAAATGGACAGAGCAGGAACATTTGGATACGTTTAGGCTTTGTTATCAGTAAACTAAATATAAACTGGTACATCCAGTGACATCCAGTGAAGAGTTCTGTCCTGAATTAGCAAAAAGACACTGAATTACTGATGCATGTTGGACTTACCGGAGTAAAACAACTGCACCCTTCGAACCCACCGCCAGGTCAGGCAGACTGTCCATACTTTGGTCAAAAGATGTCTGACTGATTGATATGCCAAAAAACTTCAGTCCTGGTCGGACTTCAGAGCCAGCAATTCTCTATCAAAATGGAAATATTTTAATTCATCAACTTGATTTAACTCGATTTGGATCTGTTGAATCTAAATTCGAACTTGCTCACCTGTGAATATGCTGAACTGATTCTTGCTCCTTCACCGAGGAATATGTAGATGCTGCCTTGCCCGTCATTTTCCAAAGGGGCTCCAACCGCCAAGTCTTTGAGACCATCCGTGTTAAGGTCGGGCAGCACAGCAAGAGAAGACCCAAACCTTGCTTCGTCATAGGCATCCCCTTTCAATATTAATGGAGAATCATCTAAGTGGCACTCAACATTCTGGTGAGAATAAAAAAAGAAAAGGATGAGAGTCAGTGTTTGCATGGCCCTTAAAAAATACTGAATACATTAATTTAATGAAACCAGATAATAATGTAATTTACCAAACCAGTTAAGCTGCAAGCGTAAACTCTTCCCTCTCTATCAGAGTCCACGAACATTGGGGCAGATATGAGGATTATGTCAGTGTAGCTGTCATCATCCACGTCCATCGCACAAACAACAGCCCCAAAATATTCACCGCTCTGAGACTGTTGAACAACAAGTGATCAATAAAAACAGGACATTTTTTATTTTAATTATGCTTCACGTTGACTTTTAGGACCTTCATAATAGTAACCACGTACCTGCCATGGATCGGGATCGATCGTTTTCCGATGCTGGTGTTGGGAAACTACCATCACAGCTCCTCTGTGTTTATATCTTGGAGCACCAACAATTGTCAACATGCCTCGCCTCGTATTCGCAACTGCCATGGAGTATCCTAGAATAAAAGCAGTCAGTTAAAAGTCTAGCCAGCTGCTCTATTTATGCAGATTCTTGTTAGTTATTAAACTCCTCTGCAGAAAAAAAACACATTACATATGACATATTTTAGAATTTTAAAAATCCTCCAAAAAAAATGACCCCTCGGATTAATAAGACCTATTAAGGTGATCTATTATGCCTTTTTCCTTTGTGTCATATACAATGTAATGTTATAATATTGGATGTTCATATCACATGTGGCTAAAGTTTGTTCTGCATAACTTTAAGCCTTTATATAATGTAACCGGGTGAATTTTATTACAATTTACTGCCAAGTTGTTGTTATTTATTTATGCTGTGAAGCCGGGCATTTTCACATGGGGGATCCTCCCAAACAATGGGGATTGATTCACTTTTGGAGCCAGCCTCAAGTGGGCATGTGAGGAACTTAATTTTTGATACTTGGACATTTGACAGAAATGTGTATATGGTCATGCTCCACGTACATGTTTGCATTACATACACTGCTACTTGGAGCTCAATGCTAACATCAGGCAGGGAAATCTATTAACTTGGTTGCCGATTCTTCTAGTTTTTGATCACATGTTAGAATATCCAGATGCAATTGTGAAAATGTTCCAGAAATGCATGCTGACCAATCAGAGCAGACTGGGCTTTTTCAGGAGGGGTCTTAAAGAGACAGGCGCTACAACGGAGCATTTGAGGGTGAATAGTATATGAAGTATAGTCTATAACAGTGTATGAGAAAATATACCACAATAATACAACCATGAACTTGAATATTAGCACAATAGCTTTAAACGAGAAAATATCAACACAACAATATAACATTTCTTCACAATATTCAAGTCTTGACACTGTGAAGAGTCTTCATATTCATCTTCCCTTAAGACATTTGTAAAAACATTATGGTTTCTATACTCACTTTGCCTGGCTTTAGCATGTAACATAAAACAAAATAATATATTTCTATATTAACACAAATCATGAGTAAAATTCAGAGTGAGTATATGCAGTGGAGCAGTTCAAGGACATGATGCATGTTTTACATTTGTTTTGACGTTCTTACCTGCATAACTGTCAGACTCTATGTCAGGCTCATAGGAGCCCGTCTTCTGCGCATTTGGCCTCATTTGGTATTGCAGGTAGCCTCCCTTCCACACATTAGCACCAACAATACCCATCTGAATTCCCTTCAATTTAAACAGAAGTCTTTTAAACAGATGTCTGATACACATTTCCACAAAACTAGTTTATTAATATATAAAAGTGTTTATTCTGTATATCTACTTTCCATAAACAAAGATGTGTTTAATGTATGTTTGTATTGTCCAGTGAATGTCGGTTGTGTTTTTTTGTTTTTTACCCCTGGCACATATACTGCACTGAATCCCTCTTGAGCCATTTCCATTTTCAGCGACTCTCCACTTGTTTGTGATCCTGTAACAGCAACAAAAATTATCTATGCAATGCAATGGCTACATTTCAGTTAATGCTTTCATAGAGCTGACATACAAAGGAACAGTTCATGTTTAGCCTGAAATTGTGTGCAGGTAGAACTTTATTTTAAATCATTTTTTTATATATAAACAATAGACAATTATACCTTCAATAGAGAAGATTTTGCCCTGCAAACGCTCCCTTATATTTTCAAGAGCCTGAAAGTTCGCCACCCGAAACACTTGGTTAGCTTTGGGATCAGATGCAATCGTGTCCAGTTCATTTTTTGCATTCTGATTATTAAACGCGTCCCCCACCTAGGATAATAAACACAAGTGTTTGAGGTGTTGTCCTGCACAACAGAGTTATTAGCTGCTTCAAGTCACAGGGAACTTACTCCGATAGCGAATCGAACAATCCTTTTCCTCTCAGCTAAGTTTGCTGCAGAGCTCAATTCTTTCTTGTCATGAGATTGTCCATCGGTAATGACTATCAAGACCTTCTTCACATCTGACCTGGAACCTCTTGATGATGTGAAAATATTTTGCCTGTCAAAAGAAAGATGCAATGGATTTCACAGGAGTTTCATATGATACCAGCATCTTATCTGAGCCCACGAAAGCCTCTTATAGACAGTGATATCAACTGGGATTACAGGCGCATCTGCAGATCATTGGGTTAATCTAACTGTTGTAGCTAAACTAGGGACTTTTTATTTTCCCTTGAGGGTTTGTGGTTATGCCATAACTGCAGCATCACTCTGGTAAAAAAAAGTAGGAGTGTAAGTAAAATGTCCAGGTAAAGTAAAATCAGAGATTTGTAAGAAACATATTTAACAAGGTACAAAATAATAGTTGAAAACATGAAAAAAGACTTAAAACTATACATGACTGTTGGGATCTTGCCACATATGAATCTTGAGTTCATTTGTGGACTTTAACTGATGTGGACTAAAATGCAACAGCATTCTTATTCAACTCACAAAATGGCATTCCCCTCCATTTTGGGCATCTGGCAAGGAACAGAGAGATGTCTCTTTCCCAGGATGCCTTGCGTTTATGGCACCTACAGACCACCTCATTGGTCAAGGGACCTTTGACACCGCAGGTGGTCCACTGTAAAGACCAGATCTCTACCAGATTTTTTCTCTTTCTCTACTGACCTCCCTGCAGCCACACAAAGGGCCTGGTGTACAAGCTTGGTCCTGTGCTGTGCTCACCTCTCCTGGAACCAACTCTGACTATAAACTGGTTGGATTATTGAACACACGTTCAGTGCAACTGCCAGAAAGACTTCCTCAACGAACCAGAGCGAGCAAAACTTAATTTGCAAGATGGCAAATTATTGAAAACCAACCTGCAACTAAATCGGCAAAGAACTGCTTGAAGTCAACCTGATTCTGAACCTTCTTCACATAGGGAGGGATTTTTCCCCTTTCTCAACTGGACTGTTGGTAATTAACCTGAGCTTAGATAAGAAAATCAGCAAGGACTTAAGTACAAAGCATTTGACTTGTAATCAACTATTTGGTTTATGTGTGTTTTAAATATTATTGTTGTGATATTAGTGTAGCAACGTCATTTGAAGACAGATAGCATTTATGATAATGCCCTTTTTTCTCTCTTTTTTTTCACATTTTTGATGCTCTGGCATGAGGCATCCCATAACTGTCAGAGATAAAAATCCATACATTAATAGTGCCCTGTGCAAGATATCATTTATTTACAAAAGAGGCATCCTAAAGTCCCAACATGACAGAATTTTGGAGTTAGACTATTAAACTGTTTTTCTCCATTTCAGTGGTAGAGGATTTGTTGGGCGTTTCTCAAATCATCACTTGATGACACACTTGAGCTTCCTTATCATAACTCCCCACCAACACTATATAATATCTTTACTAACAGTGGCTAACATGGATACATTTACTTATTATTATTATTATTATTATTATTATTATTATTATTATTATTATTATTATTATTAACTCGTGTCAGCAGTCATAGCAACAGAATATTACAATGTCTGAAGTTATATCCCACATGCACGTAAATTCTGGAGCATTTTATGAACCTAAAAATAAACTGCTATTGTCTACAGGTGGTCGTGAGGACCTCTGTGTGGGAAACAACAGGTCTGTATTGGCTGATGCCAACAGTGGCTCACATGACTCTGACACGCAAGCAGATCTCTGCACTGCAGAACACCCAAACAGAAACACAAGAGAGAGAGGCAGAGAGCCAGTGTGACAGCAGCAGAGAGTCAGCAGAGAAGTTAGATATAAGATGTCATGTTTGCCCCCAGCGTTGCAGAGCAGAGAATACTGCTCTTTTTTTTTTACTATTTCAAAACAAAATGTTTTACCCTTTTTTTTCTGATCCAAAATGTTTAATAACACATTTGTCTGTGCTGTGGAAAACTCAGATCACCTATATATTTTTTCCTTTACCCGCACTTTAAATTTAATAAAATGTATGCTATGGATTGCTGAGCAGTGGTTTTTCAGCTGGTTCCTATTTTATACTGCAGAAAGAACAAGGCGTCTGTGATCTCAAATGAAATTTCAGCAAAGGGAAGCTAAAACAAACTAAAAAGTTTTCCACACATAGCTACTTCACAATGAATTATCTTAGGACTAAAAGCTGAAAAAAAGTTTTAAAAGTTTCCATGTGTAAATCTTAAATGTCTTGTGCAGACAGGAGGGCAACATGATGACAACACTTACACCACATATTTGATGGCTGCGGCTGTGTACGTTCCGCCCCCGCGTTGCCCAATGTTATCAACTACAGTCTCCCAAGATCCAGAGGGAAAATTATCAAAGTAATAATGGACAATGGGATTGTAGGAGTACTGGGCAATAGCAAACTGCAAAAATAGGAGTAAGAAAAATGAAGTCAAATTCAACAGTCTCTGAATGTAACATTCACTCTTACTCAGTCTGTGCTATACAGTCAAACTGACTCAAATAGAGGAATTCTTAGTTGACCATTGCTCATATGATTTATTTGACCAGTGGATTAGTTTATTTGATCTTCAGATTTATGAAACTGAGTTAATACACAAATAATCATGCAAAATCATCACTTTAAATCTTATGTTGACCAGATATGTGCTCATAAGTATCTTAGAAATAAGTAATGCAGCATGAGTTATTGACTAAAGATCAAAATGATAGTCGACTAATGGCAATACAAAGCATTACCTTTGTATCTAGTGGCAGGAGTGAGCGGATCAGATTTTTCATAAAGGTCTTCATTGTTAGAAAATCCTGTCCGGATACGCTACCGGAACCATCCAACAGAAATGCAATGTCTGCTGATTGGCACTCTGTCAAAGAGATGTCAAGTAACTTATAATTCAGTTATTTTCACACAATACACATCACATAAAGGCAGCAAAAACAATGCAAATTCTGGACTTTTCAATACTTTGACAATAAGTCAAACTACATAACTACATAAACCTGAGCCTAACCTGAACCCAAAGCCTTTGCCTTAGAGTTCCTTAGAGTCCTGCAAAGCTGTAACCACTCTAGTTTTCTAAATATTAACTAAACATTTCTGCGTCTTTGAAATCTTTACAAATACAATAGCGGCCAAATATTTAAATGTGAGGTTCATTAGAATCTGTGATGCAGAAAACTGGCTTTTTGCTCAGCCTCCATCATTCTGCTAGAAGGAGACAATGAAAAGATCTAAAGGAGAACATTCTGAGATGTACATTTATAGCACATTTGTGAAGGTTTTACAGATTCTGTCAGCAGACAAAGAGACAGCCTTCCTTCCTGTGAATGTATCACCTCCATGTTTGCAGCCATACATACACTCATTTCACATGCGGTTGTTAGTTTTGTTTCTTTCTGTAGACAATAAGAAAGATGGACTGACTGGTTTATAAAAATGGAAGTTGTAAATGGTGATATCTCTATTCTTAATATCCATGTCTGTGTTGTCAGAGCATGCTTTATTGAGTTAAGTTACGACAATATGCACGCTATGTTAATTGTGTTGAATGATTATGGTTATTATTCCATATTTACCTTTTGCAGAAGAAGGGACAGGACCTGTCACTCTGTCAAAACTGTCTATCTCCATGCACATACCACTGTACTTGGTGATACTTCTGCAGTCCTTTGGGATGGTTGGGCCACATGCCTGTAAAGAGTTAAGTCCTGGTCAATAGTCCTGGGCAATCTTTTCTGCTATTTTTTTACATTAAATGTTGTGAATATTTGCAGTTTATCAGCTCACCACAGTGTTAAGTGTAGTAGGATCACTTGCCATCGTCATACCAAGAGACATGTTCGCTGCATACTCTGGCACTGCATTAAAAACATTCATCAGTTGTTAAAAACACAGTTTTCAGTAGGGAGGCCAGAAGGTGCCAAATTAAAAAATAAATAAATGACCTGAAAAATAAAATAATGTGCTCTTAAAAGTACCAAAAATAAATGTAGGTATTAAGAATTGGTTTATTTACCTTATTTATTTATTTACCTTTTCATACATTTTTCTATTTATTTACTTTTCTATTTTATTTTTATTAAGACGTCAATCTACTAATAGTTTAGAAAGGAAAGAACTGCATGAAATAATGCAAAAAACAAAATTACAGTAAAAAATGAATGAGGAGATAAATGGTGCGAGGGATGCAAAGATGAAATCATTCAGAAATAGATTAATGAATGAATAACCTGTAAAATCAATAAATACATTTGAAATAAATTTAAAAGAAAAAAATATTAAATCATTTAAAAAATAAATAGGACATTTATTAAAAGGGGGATTAATATAAAGGTAAATAAATTAAAGAGCGAATTAAAAGAAAAATATTAATTTATGACACATATTACCAGTTAATGAATGCCAACATTTAAAAAAAAACATATATTTGGTACATTATTAATTTATTTATAATTTAATGTATTTATTAATTTACTTAATTTTGGCTGTGCACATCCTCCATAATCCTCCGACAGTTTGTGATAGCAACAAAACAGCAAAAACATGTTAACTGTTAACTATATTAACTATTGACCGTTCGTAAAACTCCTCCCCTGAACATTCCTTGTCCAATCATACCTTAGCAACCATAACTAAGAGAAGACGGTCCGTCAAGCTTCAAGCTCTGAGCTACATGGTGAAACAGTGTGCATACGGGATTTGTAAATCTGACACCAGGTACCCGAAGTTTTTCAGGAGGAGTGTTTTTTCCCCTTTTCCAAAACTCAATAAACAAGAGAAGTGATGCTGGCTGTGGATTAAACAGTGTGACAGAGCCCACTTCCAATTTAATATTTGGAAGATCAAAAGACCCACATATGTCTGCTCCAAGGTAAGCTGCTGGCTAGAACATGAACTAACAAACGATTGTTGAGCTGTTAGATGAGATAACCCAAACCGGTTTTAACAGTTACATTCCTGTCAACAGGTATTCTTATCACTACTAGTGCAGAACTAGTCCAACAAACTTATACTAATGACACAGTGTGTAAAATGAACACGCTAACCTAGCTAGCAATGTTGCTAGGAGGTAAACATACTACAGGGCTGTACAGTGCTAATAGCTAGCGTCACTGAACCCCACATCGGGTTTACTGGAGACGAAAAAAAAGTTTCTGTTTAAGCCAAATTAATATCACCGTTATCAACACTTTATTTATTTTTCTTCGTTTATTTTAATCTTTGTAGCACACTTGTAGCACAAACACTTGCTAAAACCGCACCTGTCCGCCCCATGGCGGCTGACGGTCCTGTAAGCTTGTTGGACATAGCAACAGTGACTAAGGGGCGGAGCTTCTGCGAATGGTCAGTTGGCAGTATGCCTCAGTATTTTATACAGTCTATGGTCAGTTCACAGTGTGTTCTCTCCAAAACTCTTTTTCTATACCAGATTAACTACCTTATGACTATATATACTTTTGTAACTGCAGCATTAAAATTCCACCACAGCAAGTCATTCTTTTTGTTGGTCATAAAATATGCAACAATAAAAGGAAGTTAATCTGTTGGCAGAATACATTTTGAGGAAGTTATGTCAGTATCTTTCCTACAGTTACCCTGAAACTATCCACATCTTGAACCATTCTGTTGAAAAACTGCTCTTCAGAATTAACCCCCTAATGCTTGTACTTCTTTAATAATTAAAAGTAATCAGATCCCTTGGTTTTAAAATAAGTAGAATAATAATAAATAATACATAAGTTCAGCGTAATCATTTTTAATCAGTGTTTGAAAAGGAGAGGTTGCTTACCTGGAACTGAAACTTCTCTGCAGCCTCCGTTGGTAGAGCATCTAAATATTTGCCCCTTTCTTCCTTGTGAATACTGTGCAAGAGGAGCACTAACCAGCAGGCTGAGGAAACACAACCAGACAAACATGTGAAAGAGCAGTGTAGCTAAATGAATCCCACTTCATGTCACACGCACACACACACACACACACACACACACACACACACACACACAGGACACACTATTAGTCTATGAGCCAACATCCATGCTTTGACTTACTCTAATCGTCTCTGCACCACCTGGTATCCAAAACCTTCAGCAGGGTTAGTCAGGGTTTTCCAAGCCACGGGATCAATATTAAAACAAAGTGCAGCTGTTAACACTGAGGAGAGAAGAAGGAACAACTTTATTTAAAGCCACATATGTTGGATATGCAATCACTTTGCCATGAAATGGATCAATACAATGTAATTCGCAAAGAATTTTCCAATTATTGTATTCTGTTTTGATTATTTTTCCCAACGTTTTTGGACTGTATTTGCTGCATTTAGTGCATTTATAGAGTGTGGGAGTGTGAACTGTTGTCTGCCACGGTGTCTTTTCTGATAAAACCACTAGGGAGTGCTAACGTCAAGTTTTGTTTTAATTCTGCACAATGAAGGGTCTTCATTTTATAAACATATAATCTTTAAATAATGGCCTAAGTCTTTTTTTTTTTTTTTACAAAAAATATTTTTTTGCCCAAATCATCTCATGTTACTGACAACCTCTCACTGGGAAAAAAAAGAAAAAAAGACATTTTTTCCATTCTTTGAGAACAGAAACAAGACTCTTTTAATTCTAAAATAATGAATACTATTACTGTTGGCATCACATAGGAAGTCTTCCTTCTTCATTTACCTTTACGTGGGATGTCCTGACATCAAGTTATTTTTGTCGCACAAAAATGCCTTCCTGTTTTTTTTCTTCTTTCTTTGTTGCCTTTTTTGGCCATAACTTGAGGCTTCCTACAAACGTCAACAGTTCTTCTGTCATGGTCTCGACAGAAAAATAACCACATACTGATTTAATCACTGAGACACTAACGCCCTAAGGTTCTGCTTTTTGTGTGTGACCAGTACTGTACAGTCTTACTTAGTCACTGCAGCATATCTGCCTTCATAGAGACAGTCACAGAAATTAATTATTTCCTGATATCCATTTCTGTTGTGTTGTAGTCTTGATCGTCATCCACTAAATAGATATTAATCAAGTGGTTGCAGGAAGTCTGTCACTTCCGTCACCACCCGCTCAGGGTGTAAAATGTTGGTCCAGATAGTTGTGTGTCACCACTATCAAATATATATATATGAGCCAAGTGATGTTACCCTACACAGACTAAGAGGATAAATATAGAGAACGTAAATATTTATTGTAATTTCTAATCTTTCCACACAATTAGTAAGTAGCTATTTATAAAACTTTTTTTTTCACTCAAAGCTCTTAAACCATGAGACAGAGAAGCAATATTTTATTCATCTTGGATTTTATAGCTCAAGACAAATCTATTTGTATAGGTTAAGCCCAAAGCTGCAACTTCTACTAGTAAAAAATGTAACCAGCTCGGAAGTGTCCCCTTAAGGCTTGTTCCAGAAACAAGTTTATTCCCATAGACCCCCATGTTAATATGCCCAACTTTATAGCAGAAATAAATATTTACAGCCTGTTACAAACAACAGTTTTTGGTCTTTATAGTTAATGTTCCCCTTCAAAACAACTGTACAGGGGTGATTTTTTTTTTAGATTTAATATAACTACACTTTGCACTATACACAACTAGACTAGTTTAAATTATCTAAAGACTTAAAGTTAATCATGATTGGGGATGTGGCTGCTTTGAGTGACAGGCAGGTCGATAACATGATCTCTAATTAGACTGTGTGATCTATTTGTTACAAAATGTTAACATTTTTGCAAACACACTCATTATTTCAATTATCAGTGGTGTTCTAACATCACAAGTTCAAATGATCATTTTTTTGTACAATAATTGTAGTCAAACTGTAATTGTGCAAAGCACTAATGTTCCAAACTAACCAAATAATTGTCTATATTGAAGTGAAAAAAATAGAGGAAGGAGCTGACTCAGCTACTCACGACATAAAAAAGGCTCAAAGAGGATGAAATACAAATATAGAATTGATCATCGTAACTGTTTTGATACATATTTTTATTGCATATTAATCTTTTATCTATGGTGGCTTTAAAATAACACAAATAATAATTCATAATAAGTTACACTATAAGCATGCTACAGGAAGACAACTTAGTAATAAAATGTCATAAATAAAATAAGAGGAGCCTAGTTTCACTACTGGCACAAATGTGTTTAAAAAGAGACGAAAGCAAAAGATAAAAACTTGTCTTACCTGACAAGAATATTGCTGTAGTAATTATCCGGCCCATTGTGATGCTCCCATGGAAAATACTACAAGCCTGATGTATTCTCTGAGCTCATAGACATTTATTTGTGCTTTCAGACGACCTAGTGACTTTTTCTACTACAAAAACTGTCAAGGAGGGGGATGTCGAAAGCAAAATGCAGAATTTATAAGGTGTCTGCTCGGAGCTAAGGCAGCCAGTTAGAGGAACCCTTGTGTAGGAGGTGTTTCAACACTTTCTGTTTTATATGAGCATACTGCATGTAGTCACATGACACACATAGGCACACATAGGTATTATTTATTTTTAGATCTGATCACTCACGCAAAGACTAAGACATGAGTCCAAACACTTCTTATTCAACATGTTATATTTAAGATCAGAGTGGTGTAGTGGATACTGACAATAATTTAGATACAAGGTAAATTAATAATGATTAAGATAATGCCACTAGCTACAGCTCGTGTGGTGCTAAATTCCTAGCTGTGTAAAAAAAGGAAACTCATGTTCTGTGTTTTTATTCAGACACATAAAAAGTGTTTTCATCAAACCTTGAACATGTTTTCATCACTTTATATGTAACAGAGCAGCAAGGAGACCACTCAGGCATTCAGCTAGAACACTGTATGAATTAATATACACAGCGCTGCTTTCCTTGAGATATTAACATACTTCCTTTTTACAAACAGTGCCGTTGTTATCTCGTGTCTCCTTCAGAGACCTGTTGAAGAAGAGAAGAAGTTTCATGTCATTTCACAAACAAACTTGAATTGATTGTCTGTCTGGCCTAACTTCACCATATAGCTAAATAAACACACAATAAACCACGCAAAATAAAAAAGACCATTTCTCCATTTTACAAAACTTCCTCTGCACTGTCTCATCCAATCTGTGAACCTGCGTGCCATAAGAGGCTATGCTTGATGATTTTATATAATATAGGTCTGTTCCTGTTTAGTATACATTGCACCTACTATTCATTTAAAAATATGAACCTCATATGAATTAAACAACTCTGTCATCTAAAAGTTATGTTTTCATATATCTAAAGTGCATTCTTAATTCAGTATTGAGGGATACATTTCTTTTTTCTTTTTTACTTACATTTTTTACTTTTTAGAAACATTTGGTCAACATTTACAGTCTTTGCAGTTTATAACATATTGAGTGAATTATGGTTTAGGCAACAAAATTTTGTATTACTAAAATAAAAAATAAAAGTTAATACTAAGTACTGACTTCAACAAACAAATGTTATGAACAAAGCAATTTCATTGTGTCAGAACGTCATTTTTTAGAGACCAGTATAAAGTATGAAGAATAACTTTTGTCATTCTATAATTTCAGCCGGTCTGACAGATGGTAAACCAAGTGACCCTGTTTATTGTCACAACTCTGCATGTTTACTCTTTCAGCCCACAGCCTGTTCAGAATAGAATAAACATTTAATAACCACAATATTGAAGCTTGTTGTCGTACCAAAATCCCATCACACATTAACAAGCTCCTCTTGATTACACGACAACAATTATTTAGGTTGTGAAAGAAATTTGGTGTTTCCTGCATGGTGGGACATGAGGTAGGCGGCGACCTACTTGATATTCAAGACACAAGGCATTGTGGGAACTGACTCTGTGAACTTAACAATGATAACACCATGAGAGAGGGGAACATGTAGACCAGTGGGCTCTGTCCTGATGTGATGTATAGGGCAGGAAGATAGGGCCTCATTGAGTCCTACTGTCACTGTTTCAGGTTCCTGTCTGTCCCGTCCCCCTGCTCGTCTGTGTGCACCCAAGCCCTGATTGTGTCTCCCACACCTGTTTCCCATCATTCCCCATTAGCCCTGTATATATAACCCCCTTTGTGTCTGGTCTTGTTGCCAGTTCGCTGTTGGTAAAGACTCATGTCAGGTAGGCTGCTTCATTTCATCTGTCACGTGTTGGTAAAGGTGTTTAGGGTTTTCTGAAATGCTCATATGCCTCCTCTCTATCTCCTCAGGGTGACTCAGGGGGTCCGATGGTGAACCAGCAGGGCTCTGTCTGGGTCCAGTCTGGAGTTGTTAGTTTTGGTTTTGGCTGTGCTCGGCCCAATCTGCCTGGAGTCTACTCCAGAGTGTCCAGGTACCAGTCCTGGATCAACTCCCACATCAGCTCTGATAAGCCAGGCTTTGTCCAGTTCACCTCCAGTGGGCTGGATGCTGACAGCAGCTACACCTGTCCTGGTGTCCAAGCTGCCACAGCAACAAAACCAACCACTACTACCCAAACTGTTACCAGTCCTGCAAGTAAGCGTCCTGAAAAAAAGTGTAATATACATTTCTCACTGTTAGATTTTCCCTCTGTCGTTCATTTTTCTATTGTTTTTTTAAATGTTTCTACAGGACCGGTGTGTGGTAAAGCTCCTATGAACAGTCGTGCTCCTGGTGACAGTGGTGTTGTATCTGGAGGAACGTGGCCCTGGAAGGTTAGTCTCTACAAAAATGGGGTCTACACTTGGGAGGAACTTTGATTTCTCACACATTTGTTCTCACTTCTGCCTAGTGCTTCTCTACTTAAGTATAAAAACATTATTTTGCTATTATTAAGCTTTCACCACTCATCTTCCTTCTCTAAATACTTAAAATACTCAGGTCACTTGTCAGGCACTTCCAAAGTGTCTCCAAAGTGTCCATGTGTCTCCATGAATCCAGTTAAATGAAGGACAACTTTTGTGTTATTTATTCAATATGTTGCTTATACTCTGCTGTCTTTCTACATAAACTGTGATGATGACTCAAAAGATCTTATATTAATAAGACAAATGAAAAGCATTTTTAATCACATATATAATATCTATGAAGCATAAAAAAGTGTCTCTTAGCATAAAATCTGAATACTTAACTAGATTTAATTTCAGCATTTTTACATTTCAATATCTGATGAAAACCAGAATCCATGTGATGAAACTGGTTTGTTTTCATCATACAACAGATTCTGCAAATTAACATGCACAGCTTGCAGACCACAAATTGGCTACTTCCTGTAGATTAAGGCAAGGCAAGTTTATTTGTATATCACCTTTCAACAACAAGGGAATTCAAAGTGCTTTTCACAAACATTAAAAGTATTAGAAAGAGACATATATAAAATGACATATACATATAACATTTTAGAATTGTAAATGAGAAGATAAAATATTAAAAAAATATATCAAATAGAAATGACAGTACAATATTAAAAATGATTGTTTATCTCTACCACTCAACAGGAGATTCTCTCTTCCACTGATTATTAAGGAAAATATTAGTTCATCGCCTCATTGCAGTATTGCCCTATGTGGCAGCGGCACAACCGGCATCGTGTTTTTTAGGAAAAAAATGCGGCATCTTTAGACGAGAACTGAAAAGCAGTGGCAAGCAAAAAAGTCTTCAGTTTTAAAAGTTGGAAAGAGATCTCCACCGCTCTCTACTTTCCATATTTTATCACACGTGCATGTGTGGGATGTTAGCAGTTCAAACTGTGAGTGATTTTTCCCTGATCACACTATTTATTAGAATCATGTTACGGGCCTGAAGAGGTAAAACTCTTTGGAATCGGCAATAGTGACTGAATGAGCAAATCTGATTTCACTGTTGCGGTGCAAATATTTCTACAATACAAAACATTTGAATTCCTAAAAAGCTAAAAAGTACAAGTATAATAATAATAATAATAATAACGTTCTTCTGCTATCAGCTGGCCAATGTATTGAATCTTGAGATAGCCCGTGTCTGTGTGACATCCACTATTGTTATTCTGGTGGGGGAGCGTCTCCTTCAGCCCCTGGATCCGCTGCTTCTTCGTTCATCATTGACTTGTATTTACTCTTGAAAAATCCAGCCTGAGAGGAAAAAATAAGGAATTGCATAATAAATGAAGGACAAAAAAAATACAAAAATCTTTGCCCCAATACCACATCTCAATATGGCTTCATTGCCCTATAAAGCTGCATAATAACCTGACACAGTGCATGTTCAGTGTCTCACCTTGTACAAGGCGGCAGTGAGTAGCGCCAGTAGAGCCAACCCTCCCAGAGATCCTCCAACAATCTCTTTGGTAAAGTCTGGTTCAGAATACACTTCTACTATTGCCTCAATCTGAGAGGTGAAACAACAGAATATAGGTCAAACTTTAACCTCTTTTCAAACACGAAGAAATAAAAAAAGGTGTAATCATTACCTTACGAACAGGAGGGTTGTTATTAGATGCAGAAGAAACAAAGATGTACTGATTTCTGTTGTACTCCAGACTGGCTGTGCTGGTCAAGAGGAATTTGGCAGATTGAAGTCTGATCTGTTTGAGGAAAAGGGATGTGATTTAATATTGTTAATGTCAGTAGAGAATAAATATTCATATAGATACTTTAACACAGCCAGGAGCAGTTGTAATATTTTAAATGTATCATTTAAAATGCGTATAAAACATTCTTCAAAATGATGCATGCACATCAGTTACCTGCTCTATCCATCTAGAACTAATGTTGGCAGAGATTTTGTACTCTTTCCGCTCCAGTCTTTCCATGAACCTGCTGCACTTGAACACTGCGCACCAGGCTACAGAGCAGTCCTGTTGGTCATTCAAAGAAGGCAAAAAGATCATTAGTCCAGATCACAGCCCTCTATCCCCCTTTCTCGCTCACCATTTCTTTCTTATCCTATTCAACCTTTTTTTCTCATAACTGAAATGTACCTTTTTCACACTCTTTTGTCTCATACATTTGTACATAGTGTTAACATGTCTTTATTCTAATTTATTAGAGTGATATCTATTATTATTTTGTTTGTTTTGTTTTGTAGCCTGTAGGTAAAATTCATGAATGTGAAATAATTTGTCAGAATGACCCATATGAGTACTTTGCAGTACAGAGAGGAACGTTCTACAAATAGCACACATGTCATTATACATACAGGTATGATTTGTGCTTGTAAAAGAAAAGGGCTTCATTTTTCGGTCAATTTATGCTACAAAACCAATGATCTAGGTTTAGGGCAAAAAAACTTCCTGGTAAGGCGTTAAATAAAAGAAGCCTGAATAAAATAAAATCCAATTAAAAAAAGAAAATTGTTACATAGATGTAACTCCTGTTCTATGAGTATATGCGTAGTCCTTTCTGATTGGTGGTAGCAGTATACTTACCACTAACTTATTTTTCTGTATCTCATCAACAAAATCAGTGACTTTAGGCTTTTTATCTTCTCCGTCTCTTTGGCAATCCGGAATCTGAAACGGAGCCGATTCACGTCAGTTTAACAGAGAACCAGATGTGGTCGCTGTTGAACAGCAGCCAGGCTGTAGCTGCATGAAAGCTGCAATATTTGAGACATTTTTGAGGTTCCCACATTACCTCAAAACTGCTCGAATCGCTCCAGATGTCTTTGTCACCGAGCTTCATTGGCACCATTATCACCACAGTGAAATTTAGTGCTCTGTTGTCATTTGTAAGCTAACAGAAGGGTTGAATAGAAAAGAGTGGTAGTTAATAAACTGACGTAATGAGCATGAAAGTGAAGTCTGAAGATTATATGATAAGATGTTTTACCACAACTGATTGTTGGACTGGTTTCTGCAAATCATTCTTTCCGAAAGTGAAATTGCTGTAGCTGAGGGTACTAAACAGACATAACAAACATTTGAGTAATATTATAGGTAATAAAATAGCTTCAAAGTATGATCACTTTTTAAATAATTTCTTTTGTTTCATATTGAGCGACACAAACCTTTCAATTGTAGCAAAAATGCTGTACTTGACATCAATCTCTTTGATTTTGTAGAGTTGGCTTGAGGTGGAGTGCTCCAGATTCCCACTGAAGGAGAAGTGAAATTACTCAATTACAAATGGAAATAGAAATATTGCACATTTATAATGCAGGAGCCTGAGCAGTACCTGGTAGCATTTGCAGTGATAAAGATGCTTTTGTCCAGTTGACTATTGGTTTTAATCCCATAGGAGACAATGAACAAAACCTAAAATGACATGGAGAGGGATTAGATCGTCTTTTTTGTCTGTAGCAGTGAGAAAAGATCATTTTGTCCTAACAAACAAACCTTTGCGTTGCTCTTGAATATAGGCTTGTCAACACTGCAATCTGTCCTTCCTCGCGATAAGCCGTCTTCACTGTCCAAGGAGTTGCACTCGATTCTTCCCTTTATTGCAAATACATTTTTAAAAAGTAAGTTATTTTAAAAAGTGTGACCTGAGAAAGCAGCTCAGCAGAGATGAAGTGAACTTGACCTGGAAGCCTTACCTGCAGGATGGTAAACTTCCTGTAGGAGAGTCCGGCTGGGTATGTGAGAATGACCTTGCTGTTGTAGGAGTCTTCCTCTCTGTTCTCCACTGAGACGGTGACATCCAACAGTTCATCAATGCCCACTTTGACCTCTGAGGAACTGACGGATTATGGGAAAAGAGAAAAGTGAAGGTTGAAGAAAACAAGACAAAGGTCCACAGTTTTGAACATGTGAGCACACACTGAAATGAGGCTTTACATTTTTAATTCACCTGGTAAAGCTGAAATCCACTTTCAGGTTATCTACACATTTGTTGTCCATGCCGCAGTTGATCTGGAACCCTAACTGTGAAAGAGAGAAAGACATAAACCATGTTTGATCAGAACCAGTACACATGACAGATAAATATGGAGGACAGATGCTGCCAAAATAGATAAATGAATAGATATTCCATTGAAGGTACCACAAATAAGCCTTTAATTAGTTCTTTAAATGTAACAAAAATATAATAATTTTGTTTTAATTTGCTTCTTCATTCATTTAGCTTTGTATGTTTTCCCCTATAAGGCATGGCATGCTGCAGGGCTCTCCAGAGACTATGAAGTCATGAATGTGTTGGACACATTAGCAAGGTTTTTTTTAGAATACTTACAGGATGAAAAGTTGATGTCTGTGCCTGAAGCGCTAGACTCGGACGCAGATTTTGGTCCCAAGGCAAACCATCAAAGGAGAATCTGAGTTCATTGGAAAGTGCATTGAGAGCATCATCCGTGCAAGCCTGCAAGAAAAGGGCACTGTTGCTGTGTTTTTCAAGTTGCAGAATGTACAACATTTAACATTGTGTATGTCTAACAACTCACCTCAACATTGAAAATCACCTGGTGGCACTTAGGTCGTCGTGCAAAGTCAAGATTAACTGCTCCAGGAATCTCTCGTTGTTGTTTCGTAGTCATATAAGCTCGGTTGTTTGGCACTTTGCGCGTGGCGTCCAGAGTTAAATTATATGTAACCCTTGCTTGAACTTAAACATATTAGTTTCATTAAGAGGTCACTCATGTACACACACAATTATTTAAATGGGTTCATAATAACGGTGCAAATCATATAGTTAAGCAGTGATTCACTAAAGCATGAAGAGAAAATGAAGGATTTGTCCACCATCAACAAATTATCTCTATGACTTCATGTGACTAGTTCACATTCAACAGATCAACAATTAGCGTTATCTGTGTTGTGCCTGAACTTAAGCTTTGCAAAATGAAAGCCTGCAGGCAGAAGCTGAGCTGGCCTTCTTGCTGCTGGACTCGTAACTTATATTAGCTGGCTTGCTATGTCTTGTGTTGTTGCACTTGTCGTTCGGCTGTGTAAGCAAAGATGTCAACTGGTTTTTGATCGTATAATCACACAGAAATGGATGTGTAAAGCTTTTAATACAACAACAGCAGTGTGGAAGTGATCTATACAACAACAATTCCACGTAATGTTTCTTTAAGTATATGCTTTGTACCCTCATGATAAAGCTTTAGCCTTAAATACATGGACAGTGGAAAATAATGTACCGTTGTTCACTGAAGAGTGTCTGGTCATGATAAAGCAGATGTTAGCTTGGAATTCCAATGCTGATGAGCAGTCTGAGCTGGTAGGGATTTGGTTTGGGCTGAACACCACTGTAGCTTCTACCATTACGATAGGCTTTGATCTGGAAATGGAGAGAGCAGGAACATTTGGATACGTTTAGGCTTTGTTATCAGTAAACTAGCAGAAATCCAAACTGGTACATCCAGTGACATCCAGTGAAGAGTTCTGTCCTGAATTGGCAAAAAGACACTGAATTACTGTTGCATGTTGGACTTACCGGAGTAAAACAACTGCACCCTTCGAACCCACCGCCAGGTCAGGCAGACTGTCCATACTTTGGTCAAAAGATGTCTGACTGATTGATATGCCAAAAAACTTCAGTCCTGGTCGGACTTCAGAGCCAGCAATTCTCTATCAAAATGGAAATATTTTAATTCATCAACTTGATTTAACTCGATTTGGATCTGTTGAATCTAAATTCGATCTTGCTCACCTGTGAATATGCTGAACTAATTCTTGCTCCTTCGCCATGGAATATGTAGATGCTGCCTTGCCCGTCATTTTCCAAAGGGGCTCCAACCGCCAAGTCTTTGAGACCATCCGTGTTAAGGTCGGGCAGCACAGCAAGAGAAGACCCAAACCTTGCTTTGTCATAGGCATCCCCTTTCAATATTAATGGAGAATCATCTAAGTGGCACTCGACATTCTGGTGAGAATAAAAAAAGAAAAGGATGAGAGTCAGTGTTTGCATGGCCCTTAAAAAATACTGAATACATTAATTTAATGAAACCAGATAATAATGTAATTTACCAAACCAGATAAGCTGCAAGCGTAAACTCTTCCCTCTCTATCAGAGTCCACGAACATTGGGGCAGATATGAGGATTATGTCAGTGTAGCTGTCATCATCCACGTCCATCGCACAAACAACAGCCCCAAAATATTCACCGCTCTGAGACTGTTGAACAACAAGTGATCAATAAAAAAACAGGACATTTTTTATTTTAATTATGCTTCACGTTGACTTTTAGGACCTTCATAATAGTAAGCACGTACCTGCCATGGATCGGGATCGATCGTTTTCCGATGCTGGTGTTGGGAAACTACCATCACAGCTCCTCTGTGTTTATATCTTGGAGCACCAACAATTGTCAACATGCCTCGCCTCGTATTCCCAACTGCCATGGAGTATCCTAGAATAAAAGCAGTCAGTTAAAAGTCTAGCCAGCTGCTCTATTTATGCAGATTCTTGTTAGTTATTAACATCGCCTCTGCAGAAGTAAAACACAAAAACATTACATATTTTAGAATAAAAATAATCTTCCAAAAATGATCTCTCAGTTTAATAAGACCTATTAAGGAGATCTGGAAGTTCACATATTGGAAGTTCATATCACATGTGGCTAAAGTTTGTTATGCATAACTTTAAACCTTAAAATAATGTAACCGGGTGAATTTTATCATAATTTACTGCCAAGTTGTTAAGAAAAAGTAAGTTTGTTTTAAAGACACAAATACTGTTTTTTGTAAAAGAGCTGAAAACATGTTTATTCCTGCTGTGAAGTCGGGCATTTTAACATGGGGGGTCTATGGGGATTGACTCACTTTTGGAGCCAGCCTCAAGTGGCCATGTGAGGAATTTAATTTTTGATACTTGGACATTTGACAGAAATGTGTATATGGTCATGCTCCACGTACATTACCACAGTGTTTGCATTACATACACTGCTACTTGGAGCTCAATGCTAACATCAGGCAGGGAAATCTATTAACTTGGTTTTCATTCCTCTGACTGTAATGACAGACGCAAATGTGCAAATGTTCCAGAAATGCATGCTGCCCAATCAGAGACAGGCGCTATAACGGAGCATTTGAGGGTGAATAGGATATGAAGTATAGTTTATAACCGTTTATGAGAAAAAATAAGTCTCTTAATATATATAATTGAAGCATGTAAATATTTTCAAGTAGAAATATAACCAAATACAACCATGAACTTATGTAAGTATAATAGCTCCCCTTTAAACAAGAAAATATCTAATATTTCTTCACAATATTCAAGTCTTGACACTGTGAAGAGTCTTCATATTCATCTTCCTTTAAGACATTTGTAAAAACATTATGGTTTCTATACTCACTTTGCCTTTAAAATTAGATATTTCTATATTAACACAAATCATGAGTAAAATTCAGAGTGAGTAGATGCAGTGGAGCAGTGCAAAGACATGATGCATGTTTACATTTGTTTTGACGTTCTTACCCGCATAACTGTCAGACTCTATGTCAGGCTCATAGGAGTCCATCTTCTGCGCATTTGGCCTCATCTGGTATTTCAGGTAGCCTCCCTTCCACACATTAGCACCAACAATACCCATCTGAATTCCCTTCAATTTAAACAGAAGTCTTTTAAACAGATGTCTGATACACATTTCCACAAAACTAGTTTATTAATATATAAAAGTGTTTATTCTGTATATCTACTTTCCATAAACAAAGACGTGTTTATATGTATGTCTGCATTGTCTAGTGAATGTCTGGTGTTTGTTTGTTTGTTTGTTTGTTTTTGTGGGGTTTTTTTTTACCCCTGGCACATATACTGCACTGAATCCCTCTTGTGCCATTTCCATTTTCAGCGACTCTCCACTTGTTTGTGATCCTGTAACAGCAACAAAAAATAAATATTTCAGCAATGCAATCACTGCATTTCAGTTAATGCTTTCATAGAGCTGAATTACAAAGGAACCGTTCATGTTTAGCCTGAAATTGTGTGCAGGTAGAACTTTATATAAAATCTTTTTTTTATATAAACAATAGACAACTATACCTTCAATAGAGAAGATTTTGGCCTGCAAATTCTCCCTTATTCTTTCAAGAGCCTGAAAGTTCTGCACCCGAAACACTTGGTTAGCTTTGGGATCAGATGCAATCGTGTCCAGTTCATTTTTTGCATTTGGATCTCTAAATGCGTCCCCCACCTAGGATAATAAACACAAGTGTTTGAGGTGTTGTCCTGCACAACAGAGTTATTAGCTGCTTAAAGTCACAGGGAACTTACTCCGATAGCGAACCGAACAATCCTTTTCCTCTCAGCTAAGTTTGCTGCAGAGCTCAATTCATCCCGGTCATTGGATGCTCCATCGGTAATGACTATCAAGACCTTCTTCACATTTGACCTGGAACCTCTTGATGATGTGAAAACATTTTGCCTGTCAAAAGAAAGATGCAATGGATTTCACAGGAGTTTCATATGATACCAGCATCTTATCTGAGCCCACGAAAGCCTCTTATAGACAGTGATATCAACTGGGATCACAGGCGCATCTGCAGATCATTGGGTTAATCTAACTGTTGTAGCTAGAGATTTCATTTTCCCTTGAGGGTCTGTGGTTATGCCATTACTGCAGTATCACTGCAGAGATTTGTAAGAAAACATATTTAACAAGGTACAAAATAATAGTTGAACACATGACAAAAAGACTTAAAACTATACAGGACTGTTGGGATCTTGCCACATATGAATCTTGGGTTCATTTGTGGACTTTAACTGATGTGGACTAAAATGCAACAGCATTCTTATTCAACTCACAAAATGGCATTCCCCTCCATTTTGGGCATCTGGCAAGGAACAGAGAGATGTCTCTTTCCCAGGATGCCTTGCGTTTATGGCACCGACAGACCATCTCATTGGTCAAGGGACCTTTGACACCGCAGGTGGTCCACTGTCTAGACCAGATCTCTACCAGATTTTTTCTCTTTCTCTACTGACCTCCCTGCAGCCACACAAAGGGCCTGGTGCACAAGCTTGGTCCTGTGCTGTGCTCACCTCTCCTGGAACCAACTCTGACTCTAAACTGGTTGGATTATTGAACACACATTCATTGCAACTGCCAGAAAGACTTCCCTTCACGAACCAGAGCGAGCAAAACCTAATTTGCAAGATGGCAAATTATTGAAAACCAGCCTGCAACTAAGGCCCCGTTCACACAAGGACGGTCTCAACAGAAGACGCAAAAGTGGCGTCGCGTCTTCACTTTTTATTCCTCGTTTAGACGAGCATTTTCGGGAGGAAATCTGCGTGCATAAAAGTGATGCAAAAGTGTTTGAAATTCGATTGTATGCATGCCAGGCAGCATCACTTAAAGCCATAAGAGCATCTTTGGGCATGCAGAAGTTTTCACGCCACACATTTTCATCAGCTTCTCCTTCCACAAAGTTATCCACCATCACTAGATCTCCCAGGTCTCGTTTACAGCCGTCTGGCTCGCCTCCGACGAATTGCTGCATCCAAAATGTGATAGAGGTAATTACAGATCCTTCTCTGTTCACTAATACTATCTGTACATATCCTGTACATTTGGTGGAAAGACTCCTGTAAGTTTATTAGAGCTGCCAGAGCAGCTTGAAGGTCCGACGCATGGAAATAATCCCACGTTTGTTTATTTTCCTGTACTGGAGCATGTATGTGATGTAAACACATACGTGACGTGAGCAGATCAGATCAGAGTTTTGCGTCTTGTCAGTGTAGACGACACGCTACGGCGGAGTGTATTTAACTTTTCCACTTTGGAAGGTGGTTTCAGATTTTTGCGTCTTTAAGCCCCCAAAACGCCGTCACCGTCTAAACGAAAGGCACTTCCGATAAAATATTTTGTCGTTTTTACCCGCGAGCGTCCTCGTGTGAACGGGGCCTCAATCGGCAAAGAACTGCTTGAAGTCAACCTGATTCCGAACCTTCTTCACATAGGGAGGGATTTTTCCCCTTTCTCAACTTGACTGTTGGTAATTAACCTGAGCTTAGATAAGAAAATCAGCAAGAACTTGATTTGTAATCAACTATTTGGTTTATGTGTGTTTTAAGTATTATTGTTGTGATATTAGTGTAGCAACGTCATTTGAAGACATATGTTAATCTTGCTTTACACAGACATTTAGTCGTACATGTAAGCTAACTATACTAACTACTTTGACTTGCTCACACACTGATTGACATATAATATACTTTAAATTGATTTTTAACAAAAATTAAGAATTTGTAGAAGCTTGCACCAGCACATGGCCATTGCCCTCCAAGGCAGGAAAGGAAAGCCACTCCTCACAACAAACCATCCTTGTGAATTATAACTCTTTGTCTCACAGACATGTTCGGCCATGCGGCTTCACACACACACACACACACACACACACCGAAGGACCCACACAAGTGTTGCTCAGGTTCACCCTTACATATTTGAAATGCTTCTGGGAGGAATAGCATTTATGATAATGCCCTTTTTTCTCTCTTTTTTTCACATTTTTGATGCTCTGGCGTGAGGCATCCCATAACTGTCAGAGATAAAAAATCCATACATTAATAGTGCCCTGTGCAAGATATCATTTATTTACAAAAGAGGCATCCTAAAATCCCAACATGACAGAATTTTGGAGTTAGACTATTAAACTGTTTTTCTCCATTTCAGTGGTAGAGGATTTGTTGGGCGTTTCTCAAATCATCACTTGATGACACACTTGAGCTTCCTTATCATAACTCCCCACCAACACTATATAATATCTTTACTAACAGTGGCTAACATGGATACATTTACTTATTATTATTATTATTATTATTATTATTATTATTAACTCGTGTCAGCAGTCATAGCAACAGAATATTACAATGTCTGAAGTTATATCCCACATGCACGTAAATTCTGGAGCATTTTATGAACCTAAAAATAAACTGCTATTGTCTACAGGTGGTGGTGACTCTGACATGCAAGCTGATCTCTGCACTGCAGACCACCCAAACAGAAACACAAGAGAGAGAGGCAGAGAGCCAGTGTGACAGCAGCAGAGAGTCAGCAGAGAAGTTAGATATAAGATGTCATGTTTGCCCCCAGTTCTGATCCAAAATGTTTAATAACACATTCGTCTGTGCTGTGGAAAACTCAGATCACCTATATATTTTTTCCTTTACCCGCACTTTAAATGTAATAAAATGTATGCTATGGATTGCTGAGCAGTGGTTTTTCAGCTGGTTCCTATTTTATACTGCAGAAAGAACAAGGCGTCTGTGATCTCAAATGAAATTTCAGCAAAGGGAAGCTAAAACAAACTAAAAAGTTTTCCACACATAGCTACTTCACAATGAATTATCTTAGGACTAAAAGCTGAAAAAAAGTTTTAAAAGTTTCCATGAGTAAAACTTAAATGTCCTGTGCAGACAGGAGGGCAACATGATGACAACACTTACACGACATATTTGATGGCTGCGGCTGTGTACGTTGCGCCCTGGAGTTGCCCAATGTTATCAACTGCAGTCTCCCAAGATCCAGAGGGAAAATTATCAAAGTAATAATGGACTTTGGGATTGTAGGAGTACTGGGCAATAGCAAACTGCAAAAATAGGAGTTAAAAAATGAAGTCAAATTCAACAGTCTCTGAATGTAACATTCACTCTTACTCAGTCTGTGCTATACAGTCAAACTGACTCAACTAGAGGAATTCTTAGTTGACCATTGCTCATATGATTTATTTGACCAGTGGATTAGTTTATTTAATCTTCAGATTTATGAAACTGACTTAATACACAAATAATCATGCAAAATCATAACTTTAAATCTTGTGTTGACCAGATATGTGCTCATAAGTATCTTAGAAATAAGTAATGCAGCATGAGTTATTGACTAAAGATCAAAATGATAGTCGACTAATTGTTAAAACAGCATTACCTTTGTATCTACTGGCAGGAGTGAGCGGATCAGATTTTTCATAAAGGTCTTCATTGTTAGAAAATCCAGTGGGGATACACTACCGGAACCATCCAACAGAAATGCAATGTCTGCTGATTGGCACTCTGTGAAAGAGATGTCAGGTAACTTATAATTCAGGTTTTTTCACACAGTACACATCACATAAAGGCAGCAAAACAATGCAAGTTCTGGACTTTTCAATACATTGACAATAAGGACAACATAAACCTGAAGCTAACCTGAACCCAAAGCCTTTGCCTTAGAGTTCCTGAGAGTCCTGCAAAGCTGTGACCCCTTTAGTTTTCCAAATATTAGGTGAACCAAATATTTAAATGTTAATTATAGATGTTATATAATGTTAATTATAGAATAGATGATGCAAATTGGCTTTTTGCTCAGCCTCCATCATTCTGCTATAGAAGGAGACAATGAAAACATGTAAAGGAGAACATCCTGAGATGTCTTTGTACATTTATAGCACATTTGTGAAAGATTAACAGACTCTGTCAGCAGACAAAGAGACAGCCTTCCTTCCGATGACCTCAAAAGCTACTAGACTTATGCTCCTTCTCAACCAGCGTGACTGCTCAAGAAACCCTCTCTCAATCCTGCTGAAGTCGAGAACTATCGTCCTGTCTCACTTCTTCCATTCCTATCCAAAACTATTGAACGGGCGGACCCAAATCCATCTGATTTTAAGAGCGGTCACTCGACTGAAACTGCTCTATTGTCTGTGACAGAAGCCTTAAGAGAAACGAGCAGCAGCAAAGCATGACATCAACATCAACATTGACCCCCTGTGTCTTGCCCCCACCAGGGTGGTGAGAAACTTAGGGGTGATGATTGATGACCAACTCACCTTTTCCAGTCATGTTGCCTTAGTTACCCGATCATGCCGCTTTGCACTTTAGAACATCAGAAAAATCAGACCTTACCTAACTCAACATGCCACTCAACTCCTGACACAAGTTGTTGTCATCTCAAAACTCGACTACTGTAATGCCCTCCTGACAGGCCTGCCAGCCTGCACAGTAAAACCCCTTCAGATGATCCAGAACGTGGTGGCGTGCCTGGTCTACAACCAGCCAAAAAAGGTCACATGTCACACTGCTGCTCATCGAGCTCCACTACCTGTTGCAGCCCGCATCCAATTCAAATCTCTAATGCTGGCCTATAAAGTTGTCTCCGGTACTGCACCTACCTACATGAATGCCCTGATTCAGGCATATGCTACCTCACAACCGTTGACTCTTCCAATGAACGGCGCCTGGCTCTGCCACCCGTTTGTTGAAGGTAATCCAAACTCTTTGCATTTCTTGTTCCCCGTTGGTGGAACGCACTACCAGTTCCTACCAGAGCAGGGGCGTCCCTCTCTACCTTTTTAAAAAAACTCCTGAAGACCCAGCTCTTCAGAGAGGACCTTCTCTCCAAGCACCAAACGACAATTGTACTCCTTAAAGAATCGTCACTAGTACTTATTGGTGAACTAACGACTCTTATCGCAATATGCCTTGATTGTTTCCCTTTTTCTGTAAGTCAATTTGGATAAAAGCATTTTCTAAATGACTGAATGTAAATGTAATCTTCGCAACCTTTACCCTAATACATACACTAATTTCACATGCTGTTAGTTGTTGTTGTTAGTTAGTTTTGTTCCTTTCGGTAGACAATAAGAAACATGGACTTACTGATTTTTAAAAATGTATTTGTAAATGGTTCTATCGCTATTCTTAATGCTCATGTCTGTATTGTCACAGCATGCTTTATTGAGTTAAGTTACAACAAAATGCACACTATGTTAATTGTGTTGAATCATTATGTTTATTATTCAATATTTACCTTTTGCAGAAGAAGGGACAGGACCTGTAACTCTGTCAAAACTGTCTATCTCCATGCACATACCACTGTACATGGTGATACTTCTGCAGTCCTTTGGGATGGTTGGGCCACATGCCTGTAAAGAGTTAAGTCCTGGTCAGTAGTCCTGGGCAATCTTTTCCGCTATTTTTGAGGATTTTCCAACGTTAAATTGTAAATATTTGCAGTTTATCAGCTCACCACAGTGTTAAGTGTAGTAGGATCACTTGCCATCGTCATACCAAGAGACATGTTCACTGCATACGCTGGCACTGCATTAAAAAAATTTGTCAGTTGTTAAAATACAGTTTTTCAGTATGGAGGCCAAAAGGTAACAAGTTGAAAAATAAATATATAGGATCATAAAAACATATATACATAATACATAAATATTGTGCTATTAAAAGTACCAAAAATAAATTAAGGTATTAAGAATGGGTTTATTTACCTTATTCATTTATTTACCTTTTGTGTACATTTTTCTATTTATTTACTGTTCCATAAAATTTTCCATTTCATTTATTTTCATGAAGACATCAATCATCTAATAGCTTAGAAATAATAAAAATAGAATAAATAAACTGCAAAATCAATAACTATATTTGAAAATAATTTAAAATATTTTTTTAAAAAGTAAGATGTATAAATACATTTAAAAATGAAAATAAATAAAAGGAAAAAATAAATAGGATATTTATTAAACAGGGGTATTACTATGAAGGTAAATAAATGAAAGAGCAAATTAAAACAAAAATATCAATTTATGTCACATTTTACCAATTACTGAATGCCTACATTTAAGAAAAACATATTTGGTGCATTATTAATTTATTTGTAATTTAATGTATTTATTAATTTACTTAATTTTGGCATATACTCCATAATTCAGGACAGTTTGTATTAGCAGCACAACATTCGTCTGAATACAAGCTTCCTTATGTGAACTGTTCACTATATTAACTATTAGCAACATTCGTCAGTTCAGTGTGTTCTCTCCAAAACTCTCTTCCTACCACATTAACTACCTAATGACTATATATACTTTTGTAACGACAGCATTAAAACTTTCCAATATAGCAAGTTATTCATTTTAGGCCATAAAATATGCAACAACGAAAGGAAGTTGTATATTTAGAATATATTTTCAGGAAGCTATGTCAGTATATTTCCTAGAATTATTCTGTCCACATCTTGATCCCATCTGTTGAAAAACTGCTCTTTAGAATTAATACCCAGTCCCCTAATGCTTGTATTACCTTACTAATTGCAAGTAATCACATTCCTTGCTTTTAAAATACCTTTTTTTTTTAAAACATAACTTAAGATTTATCATTTTTAATGAGTGTTTGAAAAGGAGAAGTTGCTTACGTGGAACTGAAACTTCTCTGCAGCCTCCGTTGGTAGAGCATCTAAATATTTGCCCCTTTCTTCCTTGTGAATACTGTGCAAGAGGAGCACTAACCAGCAGGCTGAGGAAACACAACCAGACAAACATGTGAAAGAGCAGTGTAGCTAAATGAATCCCACTTCATGTCACACGCACACACACACACACACACACACACACACAGACAGGACACACTCTATTAGTCTATGAGCCAACATCCATGCTTTGACTTACTCTAATCGTCTCTGCACCACCTGGTATCCAAAACCTTCAGCAGGGTTAGTCAGGGTTTTCCAAGCCACGGGATCGATATTAAAACAAAGTGCAGCTGTTAACACTGAGGAGAGAAGAAGGAACAACTTGATTTAAAGCCAAGGATTTTCAATTTCTGTTTTGATTATTTTAGCCAACTGTCTTGGACTCCGGCTTGTATTTGCTGCATTTAGTGCATTTATATTTATAGTGTATTAGTGTGAACTGATGTCTGCCACGGTGTCTTTTCTGATAAAAACCACTAGGGAGTGCTAACGTCAGGTTGTGTTTTAATTCTGCACAAGAAGGTTCTTTCCTCATTTTATAAACATATGGTCTTTAAACAATGGCCTATGTCATTTTTTGACCAAAAATATTTTTTGCCTAAAACATCTCCTCATGATGCTGACCACCTATCACCAGAAAAAGAAAAAAAATGACATAGGCTATTTTTTTAAGAGGGTGTCTATATTCAAGATAACATTTTTGAGACAGTTATTTGAATCTTTTTGATTTGACTTTTGTTTCTGATTCTCTCTAACATTTCTTCTATTCTTTAATAACAGAAACAAGACACTCTGTGTCTTAAAATACTGAATACTAATACTGTTTTAAATGGCAACACGTAGGAAGTCTTCCTTCTTAATTTGCTTTTACATGGGATTTCCTGACATCAAGTTATTTTGGTCGCACAAAAATGCCTTCCTGTTTTTTCTTTCTTTTTCTTTCTTCCTTTTTTGTTGCCTTTTTTGGCCATAGCTTGAGGTTTTCTAAAAATGGTCAATGTGATACACACACCTTGACTATCTGACAAAATATTTCTGCATGGTTACCAGAAATTCTGTGAATAGATTAAAGGTTAAAAGGTCCTCTAATGAATCTGTTGACAGTAAATGTTGGTCTCATCATAGCATGACAACAGTTCTTCTGTCATGGTAAATAACCACATACTGATTTTATCACTGAGACACTAACGCCCTAAGGTTCTGCTTTTTGTGTGTGACCAGTACTGTACAGTCTTACTTAGTCACTGCAGGATATCTGGCTTCATAGAGACAGTCACAGAAATTAGTTATTTCCTGATATCCATTTCTGTTGTGTTGTAGTCTTGATCATCATCCACTAAATATATATTAATCAAGTGGTTGCAGGAAGTCTGTCACTTCTGTCACCACCCGCTCAGGGTGTAAAATGTTGGTCCAGATAGTTGTGTGACACCACTATCAAACCCCATCATGTTTACTATTATGAGCCAAGTGATGTTACCCTACATAGACTAAGAGGATAAATATAGAGAAGTAGCTCTTCATAAAACTTTTCTTTCACTTCAACTTTTTAGAGCTCAAGACAAATCTATTTGTATAGGTCAAGCCCAAAGCTGCAACTTCTACTGGTAAAAAACTTAACCAGCTCAGAAGTGTCAAAAACTGCAGTTCCTTGAATGACCCCTTGAGGCTTGTTCCAGAAACAACTTTATTCCCATAGACCCCCATGTTAATATGCCCAACTTTATAGCAGAAATAGATATATTTACAGCCTGGTACAAACAACAGATTTCGGTCTCAATAGCTAATTTTCCCCTTCAAAACAACTTTACAGGGGTAAATTGTTATATAACTACACTCTACACTATACACAACTATACTTTTATAAAGTTATGCATAACTGGGGATGTGGCTGCTTTGAGTGACAGGCGGGTGCTGTCATCTAACCCTAACCCATTTCCGGATTAGCTGGAGGTTATGTGGCTGCCACAATGGTAACAGCTGGGGCCCATATGTCATATACAGTAATGGTCACGCCAATTTTTGTGCTTTTCCGAATTTTAAAAGATGTTTCCAATCATCACCAAATATGGCATATGGCATGATGAGTCAAAACATGAAGTGTTAACATTTTTGCAAACACACTCTTTAATACATCAAATTATGGATTTCAATAGTCAATGGTGCTCTAACATCACAAGTTCAAATGATCCTTTTTTTTTTTTACAAAGCCCTAATGTTCCCAACTAACCAAATCATTTTCTATATTAAAATGAAAAAAATGAGGAAGGAGCTGACTCAGCTACTCATGACATAGAAAGGCTCAAAGAGGATGAAATACAAATGTAGAATTGATCATCGTAACTGTTTTTCTACATAGTTTTTATTGCATGTTAATATTTTATTTATGGTGGTTTTTAAATAACACAAATAATTCATCACCATAAGTTACACAATAAGCATGCTACAGGAAGACAACTTAGTAATAAAATGTCATAAATAAAATAAGAGGAGCCTAGTTTCACTACTGGCACAAATATGTTTAAAAAGAGACAAAATCAAAAGATAAAAACTTGTCTTACCTGACAAATATATTGCTGTAGTAATTATCCGGCCCATTGTGATGCTCCCATGGAAAATACTACAAGCCTGATGTATTCTCTGAGCTCATAGACATTTATTTGTGCTTTCAGACGACCTAGTGACTTTTTCTACCACAGAAACTGTCAAGGAGGGGGATGTCGAAAGCAAAATGCAGAATTTATAAGGTGTCTGCTCGGAGCTAAGGCAGCCAGTTAGAGGAACCCTTGTGTAGGAGGTGTTTCAACACTTTCTGTTTTATATGGGCATACTACATGTCGTCACATGACACACATAGCTATTATTTATTTTAGATCTGATCACCCACGCAAAGACAAAGACTAAGACATGAGTCCAAACACTTCTTATTCAACATGTTATATTTAAGATCAGAGTGGTGTAGTGGATACTGACAATAATTTAGATACAAGGTAAATTAATAATGATTAAGATAATGACACTAGTTACAGCTCGTGTGGTGCTAAATTCCTAGCTGGAAACAAAAAGGAACCTCATGTTCTGTGTTTTTATTCAGACAAAAGAAGTGTGAAAAAGTGTTTTCATCAAACCTCGAACATGTTTTCATCACTTTATATGTAACAGAGCAGCAAGGAGACCACTCAGGCATTCAGCTAGAACACTGTATGAATTCATATACACAGCGCTGCTTTCCTTGAGATATTAACATACTTCCTTTTTACAAACAGTGCCGTTGTTATCTCGTGTCTCCTTCAGAGACCTGTTGAAGAAGAGAAGAAGTTTCATGTCATTTCACAAACAAACTTGAATTGATTGTCTGGCCTAACTTCACTATATAGCTAAATGAACATGCAAAAAAAAAACACTGTTCGAATGAGCCTCTTCATGACAAGAAAACCTAAAAATAAAAAGATCCATTTCTCCTTTTTTACAAAACTTCCTCTGCACTGTCTCATCCAATCTGTGAACCTGCGTGCCATAAGAGGCTATGCTTGATGATTTTATACATATCGTCTCTTCATGTTTAGTCTACATTCCGCCTACTATTCATTTAAAAATATGAACTTCATATGAATTAAACAACTCTGTCTTCTAAAAGTTATGTTTTCATATATCTAAAGTGCATTCTTAATTCAGTATTGAGGGATACATTCCTTCTTTCTTTTTTACTTTTTAGAAACATTTGGTCAACATTTACAGTCTTCGCAGTTTATAACATATTGAGTGAATTGTGGTTTTGGTTTTTTTAATAAAAAATAAAAGTTAATGCTAACTACTGACTTCAACAAACAAATGTTATGAACAAAGCAATTTCATTGTGTCAGAACGTCATTTTTAAGAGACCAGTACAAAGTATAAAGAATAACTTTTGTCATTCTATAATTTCAGCCTGTCTGACAGATGGTAAACCAAGTGACCCTGTTTATTGTCACAACTCTGCATGTTAACTCTTTCAGCCCACAGCCTGTTCAGAATAGAATAAATATTTAATAACTACAATATTGAAGCTTGTTGTCGTACCAAAATCCCCTCACACATTAACAAGCTCCTCTTGATTACACTACAGCAATTACTTAGGTGAAATCTGCCTTTATGTAATATATATATATATATATATATATATATATATATATATGTAATTTAATATTTTAGACATGAAATATGTAATAACTACATTATTGAAGGTGGTAGTAGTGCTACTACTACAACCTTATATTTGTAGCATCTCTCTTCGGTATTGCACTTTGTAGATGGCCCCTGCGCATCGGAGCCACAACCGACAGGGCATGCTTTCACTGTCTGTCCAGTATCTCATTTTGACTTCATGTTCTATGTCTTGTGTTTCCTGTTTTATTTTGATGAGAGGTTGATGCCGATACCGATTATTTTGAGTCTTTAGTCTTAACCAATCCCCGATATGTGCTGCCAATTTTTTTGGGCTGATTCTTGAAGCCAATATTTCCTTTTTCCTCTCTATATTTACATGATAAAAGTGACACAATGATAACAAATGTTACACAAGTCTCAATTTAAACAAAAAAAAGAAACAATTATTGACAAAACAAACAAACAAACCATATTACCAGTTGAATAGCAAACAATTTAGAACATTTAAAGATATAACAATAGAAATAAACAATCTTCACACTTAAATGTTTGTTCACTTAGCAGCATGAGGCCTTTGTAGTGCAAAAGCTTAGTTTCTGTGGGCTGAGTTGAACTGCCTTTAAAAGAAGCAGCTGCTCGTTCTTCCTTTCCTTTTTGTATGTTGTTATAGGCCTCAGGGTGATGGCTCCTCAAATGAGTCCACATATTTGATGTGTTTTTCTTTTTTCCGGTATCACCACCCATGCTCACCAGCGAATGGCAGATGTTGCACCGAGCCTTGCCTGGTGTTGGCTCAGTGAAGTGCTGACAAACAGAATTAGTCTTTTCAGCCATTGCTTTAAAAAGAGAGAGAGAGAGAGAGACAGCGATGTCTCTGATGATAGCTCTGCACCACTCTGCCCTGCTCTGACCCGCTCTGATCCGCTCTGAGTCCGCCTTTTTGCACTGGGCGAAAATTGCATTTAAACCTTGTAATAATTGGCTTCAGTCCACAGTGGGAAAGGTACTGACCACCCGCTGCAGTGTATGGACATTATTTTATGTAAAGTTAGGTGCTGTACATGTAGTGATAGGTAATTGTTTTCATGTGCATGCATGATACTCCATGGCTATGAGGGGTATTTTATGCCAGCGAACTATACTTAAACGACTTAACTGCATCGCCTGCACCTGCATAATGACTGATGAATAGGCGTGTGTACAGGCACGTGTATTGTGAGTTCACCAGATAATGAAGGGGTGACAGGTGACAAGTGTCATGCCACGTGCGAACGTAGCGCACGCTTGTCTCAATGTCTCAAATAAATATTTACTTTATGAGATGAGATGAGATTCAGTTTTATTGTCATTGAACAGAGTAACAAGTTATGAAGACGAATTTGCAGTTTAACAGCTGCTTCGCTTCACAATTCAAGCAGTACATGTATCACCAAGAGAGTCTAGTCTAAAAGTGCACACGTTAAGGTGTCTGAAGCGTTGGCTTTAGGACAATATCAGACGCGTTAACGCCTGTAACACATGTAAGCCTATAACAGTACTGGACCATTGCTCAGGTGCCAAACTGAGAAAGAGGCTTTGCGCATTTACGCACAAGGTCCACTGGATCATCAGGACCTGACAGTTATTCATTTTCTATGTTCTGCAGCATATCTACACAGATCAGCTGTTACACGAGTCTCATTCGGGATTGTTTATAAGAAAGCATAACTCATAGATGAACCCCAAGCCCCAACAGAGCTGTCAGGATATTTTCTATTTTTTATTTCTATTTCCAGCCAAAACCCGAGGCTTAATTAGGCTATTTTGAGGGAAATGCCTGACACACGATACAAAGGGAAGTGAAAGTCAGCAAAATGCAGCATAAACAAAATGTTTTACCTTATTAGTTAACTACAAATGTCTGTTAAACATAATGGGACTGTGCATAGGTACCGAATTCGGTTAAACAGTGTAGATATAAGGTCTGACGGAATCATATTGTGAAGAGACTGCGTTGTCCACATGGCTACTTAATATTCTTTAGACAACTCCACATGGTGACTTAATATTCAGCGGTGACATCGATCATGGTGTCTGCAGGCAGCGTAAACCTACGCACACCTGGGCGTTGTTTATACGACTCAGCTGATGAGTAATGAACTGTATGTCCACGCGCATAAAATCACTCACGAAGCTGGGAACCGGCTGTGAGCGTCGCACTGTAGTGAAGATTAATTGCACTTCGAGGCTATAATGTTAGCTGTGACGTTGACTTAATCGCTGTGTGTGTAGACTGAAATAGCCTAAACTGTCTCATCGGTCTCTCTTGGTAATACATGGGCTGCTTGAATTGGAAGGCGAAGCAGCTGTTAAACTCAAAATTTGTCATCATAAAGTCAATAATTATTTGTACATTGAGACCATAGACTGTATATAAATAATGGACGTAGTCACTGTGACGTCACCCATTGGTTTGTGGACTGCCCGTTGGAAGCCTCGAGTTCAGCGTTATACTCATCGACATCTTGCGTCGCCATCTTGTTTCCGATATGCGGATCAGACCATAATTGGACTGTGGAGGAGCGAGAGGGATCTGACGACACTGACTACAGCCTCTCTACACCGGCAACCCGACTGAGAGAAGCCACTGCTAATTCATGTTAGCATTAATTGGAGCATTAACTGGGATGTTAGTTTTGGCTAGCAAAAAAACAAAAACAAAATGTGTCTTTCTTACCTCAGAAAACTGAGCAGCGACTCCTTAGAGTGTCTGTTAGCCCAACCAAATGCTGAACAAGACATTTTTACTGAACAAAACATTCAAATAAACTGTCATTAAGTGAAAATACAGTGTGAAAGGGTCAAAGTTATGAGACCAAAACGGTAAACGTCCTCTTTTCTATCTATATAACGTTATATATAACTTTATTGACACGTTGCTGTGGATACGCATTGTTCTGCTTCTCTCCTGATGATGGCTGGCCTTGTCAGTGACCTGTCAATCAAAGCTAGCCACGCCCCAAATCATACAATTCTTTATCTTCTATTTTCTTCTAAATGGGGCCATTATTAGAACTATTGATATCAAATTGTCTTGAAGATGATTTTTTTTTACTAGCGATCAAGACCATAGTGTTGTCCTGAAAACATTTTGATTCAAGTGAGAAGTTTTCAAATTTTGCACTGAAATGAATGGCCACATTTTTTTTGCAGCCAATTAGCACCCCCTGCTGGAATTTTCGTAGATTGCAGGCTTAAGGCACTTCCTGGTTGGCCTCCATGCTCAGACACGGAGATTGCCACCTGATTGACACGAGTGTGCGCACAGGCGTCCACTATGTTCGCTTGTGGCATGGCACAAATGACCCCTCGCTATTTGATTTCCACAAACACAGCGTGTAACAGTCACGCGGGTCTTCATGTCATGTATTTGAGGCAGTTCACCCATCACGCAGCCGTCATGCAGCCGTCATGTAGGTGTATGCGCAACAACGCATGTGCAGCACCTGCGCGACGCCTATGCGACGCTCGTCTGTCCAATGAAAGTGAATGGAATTTACACGCGCACGTTAGAGGATGGATTTCATTGCATAGGCGCTGTACACGCGTTTCAGTATAGTTCGCTGGCATAAAATCACCCTCATACATGGCAGCACGCACACACGCAGCGGTGGCCAGCTGGAGATCAAACGTGGGTTTTTTAGACAGTGGGAAAGGAGCCCTATGTGACTTTAAGCTCGACCAGCATTGAAAAAACCCACGTTGCCCTGATAATTTCAGTGGCAGAGAAGAAACACACATAGTGAGTTAAAAATATATTAAAAGTTCAAAACTTCCCGTTGTTGTTAATGGCAGTCTTCAAACATTACCAGCCGCTCTCTGCCAGGGAGGGAGGGGCAATGCATGCGCTTCACATGATCTCCAGCATCTCAACGCATGGCTGCTCAATGCACTAATTGATCGGCGAACGCACACACAGGTAAAAAACACAAATATCCGGTTCCTCTCTGTTCCATCCCCATTAGCCCTGTATATAACCCCCTTTGTGTCTGCTCTTGTTGCCAGTTAGTTGTTGGCAAAGACTCATCCTCTGTGGAGGGCTGGAGAGTAGCTCTTCTAGGCTCTGCTACTTGGAGCATGTTCTCCAGACTGGTCCACACCTGAATGAATGAATGAATGAATGAATTGATAGATGGACGGGTGGATGAATGAATGACTGTCATTAATACTAAGTGCAGTAGGCTATTTTATTTTGTGAAGCACTTTGTGTTGCATTTCTTATGTTTGAAAAGTGCTATATAAATAAAGTTTGATTTGATAAATTGGACACAATAGTCCAGCTTATCCTTATGGTTTTTACCTGTTCCCTCTTTTCTCTTGGAAGACATTTCAAAAATCCTTGAAACGTGGATCCAAAGCTGTGGCCACGTTGAACCATGTCTCGTTGGCAACAGCTCTTCGTGTTACCGGGTCCCTCTGGAAGGCAAACCCACTGCTATCGAGGCAGACTGTGATGGTCCTCTGGAGAATGTAAGCATTGCATGCGATGTGCTCGTCTGGAAGGGCTCTCATAGCAGCCAGCATGTTTGCTGCGCTGTCTATACCGATGGTGGATATCTTGTCTTCAATCCCCAGTCATTTGTCACCCTGAGGAACTGTTCGGCGCATTTATCAACAAAGTTGACTTTGTACTTTATTGTACAGGTAAATGTCTTTTTCCAAATGTGTCTCCATGAATCCAGTTAAATGAAGGACAACTTTTGTGTTATTTATTCAATATGTTGCTTATACTCTGCTGTATTTCTACATAAATTGTGATGATGACTCAAAAGTAGATCTTATATTAAAAAGACAAATGAAAAGCAGTTTTAATCACGTATAATAAATATCTATGAAGCATAAAATATGTGTCTCTTAGCATAAATTCGGAATACTTAGCTAGTTTTAATTTCAGCAGTTTTACATTTCAATATCTGATGAAAACCAGAATCCATGTGATGAAACTTTTTGTTTTCATCATACAACAGATTCTGCAAATTAACATGCACAGCTTGCAGACATTTAAAAACAAAAACGTTTCACTGCAGACCACAAATTGGCTTTTCCCTGTAGATTAAGGCAAGGCAAGTTTATTTGTATAGCACCTTTCAACAAACAAGGGAATTCAAAGTGCTTTTCACAAAACGTTTATAGCATTGGAAAGAGATACATATAAAATTACATTGAAATACAAAATTTTAGAATTGTAAACGAGAAAATAAAATATTTAAGAAAAATATCAAATAGAAATTACAGTACAGTATTAGAAATGATTGTTTATCTCTACCACTCAACAGGAGATTCTCTATTCTACTGATTATTAAGGAAAATATTAGTTAATCGCCTCATTGCGGTATCGCCCTACGTGCCAGCGGCACAGCCGGCATTGCCTTTTGAGACGAGAACTGAAAGGCAGTGGCAAACAGGAAAGTCTTCAGTCTTGATTTAAAAGCGTTGGAAAGAGATCTCCAACGCTCTCTACTTGCCATATGTTGACACAGGGTGCACGTGTGGGATGTTAGCAGTTTGAAGTGTGCGTGATTTTTCCCTGATCACACTATTTATTCGAATAATTTTATGGGCCTAAAGATTATTAAAAAACTCTTTTGAATCGGCAATAGTGACTGAATGTGCATGTCTGATTTCACTGTTGTGGTGCAAATATTTCTCCAATACAAAACAGTATAATAATAATAATAATAATAATGATAACGTTCTTCTGCTATCAGCTGGCCAATGTATTGAATCTTGAGATAGCCCGTGTCTGTGTGACATCCACTGTTGTTATTCTGGTGGGGGAGCGTCTCCTTCAGCCCCTGGATCCGCTGCTTCTTCGTTCATCATTGACTTGTATTTACTCTTGAAAAATCCAGCCTGAGAGGAAAAAAGAAACAAGAAAAAAAGAAAGTTATATAAAAAATTCCATAATAAATAAAGGAAAAAAAAAAAAAAAAATCTGAAATATCTGTAAATATGTAAATACAAAATACATTTTTTGCCCCAATTACCACATCTCAAAATGGCTTCATTGCCTTATAAAGCTGTATAATAACCTGACACAGTGCATGTTCAGTGTCTCACCTTGTACAAGGCGGCAGTGAGTAGCGCCAGTAGAGCCAACCCTCCCAGAGATGCTCCAACAATCTCTTTGGTAAAGTCTGGTTCAGAATACACTTCTACTAATGCCTCAATCTGAGAGGTGAAACAACAGAATATAGGTCAAACTTTAAGCTCTTTTCAAACACGAAGCAATAAAAAAAGGTGTAATCGTTACCTTACGAACAGGAGGGTTGTTATTAGATGCAGAAGAAACAAAGATGTACTGATTTCTGTTGTACTCCAGACTGGCTGTGCTGGTCAAGAGGAATTTGGCAGATTGAAGTTTGATCTGTTTGAGGAAAAGGGATGTGATTTAATATTGTTAATGTCAGTAGAGAATAAATAAATGTAGATACTTTAATACAGCCAGGAGCAGTTGTAATCTTTCAAATGCAGCATTTAAAATGCGTATAAAACATTCTTCAAAATGATGCATGCACATCAGTTACCTGCTCTATCCATCTAGAACTAATGTTGGCAGAGATTTTGTACTCTTTCCGCTCCAGTCTTTCCATGAACCTGCTGCACTTGAACACTGCGCACCAGGCTACAGAGCAGTCCTGTTGGTCATTCAAAGAAGGCAAAAAGATCATTAGTCCAGATCACAGCCTTCTATCCCCCTTTCTCGCTCACCATTTCTTTTTTATCCTATTCAACCTTTTTTTCTCATAACTGAAATGTACCTTTTTCACACTCTTTTGTCTTATACATTTGTACATAGTGTTTACATGTCTTTATTCTAATTTATTAGAGTGATATCTATTATTATTTTGTTTGTTTTGTTTGGTAGCCTGTGGGTAAAATTTATGAATGTGAAATACACAACAAGATCTCCAAACTAAGCGACAGAATAGGTCGTTTATCAATACCACCCATAACGACCCATATGGGCATTTGTCAGAATGACCCATATGAGTATTTTGCAGTACAGAGAGGAACGTTCTACAAATAGCACACATGTCATTATCCATACAGGTATGATTTGTGCTTATAAAAGAAAAGGGCTTCATTTTTTAGTCAATATATGCTACACAACCAATGATCTAGGTTTAGGGCAAAAAACTTCCTGGTAAGGCGTTAAATAAAAGAAGCCAATTAAAAAAAGAAAATTGTTACATACATGTAACTCCTGTTCTATGAGTATATGCGTAGCCCTTTCTGATTGGTGGTAGCAGTATACTTACCACTAACTTATTTTTCTGTATCTCAGCAACAAAATCAGTGACTTTAGGCTTTTTATCTTCTCCGTCTCTTTGGCAATCCGGAATCTGAAACGGAGCCAATTCACGTCAGTTTAACAGAGAACCAGATGTGGTCGCTGTTGAACAGCAGCCAGGCTGTAGCTGCATGAAAGCTGCAATATTTGAAACATTTTTGAGGTTCCCACATTACCTCAAAACTGCTCGTATCGCTCCAGATGTCTTTGTCACCGAGCTTCATTGGCACCATTATCACCACAGTGAAATTTAGTGCTCTGTTGTCATTTGTAAGCTAACAGAAGGGTTGAATAGAAAAGAGTGGTAGTTAATAAACTGACGTAATGAGCATGAAAGTGAAGTCTGAAGATTATATGATAAGATGTTTTACCACAACTGATTGTTGGACTGGTTTCTGCAAATCATTCTTTCCGAAAGTGAAATTGTTGTAGCTGAGGGTACTAAACAGACATAACAAACATTTGAGTAATATTATAGGTAATAAAATAGCTTCAAAGTATGATCACTTTTTAAATAATTTCTTTTGTTTCATATTGAGCGACACAAACCTTTCAATTGTAGCAAAAATGCTGTACTTGACATCAATCTCTTTGATTTTGTAGAGTTGGCTTGAGGTGGAGTGCTCCAGATTCCCACTGAAGGAGAAGTGAAATTACTCAATTACAAATGGAAATAGAAATATTGCACATTTATAATGCAGGAGCCTGAGCAGTACCTGGTAGCATTTGCAGTGATAAAGATGCTTTTGTCCAGTTGACTATTAGTTCTAATCCCATAGGAGACAATGAACAAAACCTAAAATGACATGGAGAGAGATTAGATCGTCTCTTTTGTCTGTAGCAGTGAGAAAAGATAATTCTGTCCTAAAAAAACAAACCTTTGCGTTGCTCTTGAATATAGGCTTGTCAACACTGCAATCTGTCCTTCCTCGCGATAAGCCGTCTTCACTGTCCAAGGAGTTGCACTCGATCCTTCCCTTTATAACAATTACATACACAAAAAGTAGTAAGTTATTTTAAAAAATGTGACCTGAGAAAGCAGCTCAGCAGAGATGAAGTGAACTTGACCTGGAAGCCTTACCTGCAGGATGGTAAACTTCCTGTAGGAGAGTCCGGCTGGGTATGTGAGAATGACCTTGCTGTTGTAGGAGTCTTCCTCTCTGTTCTCCACTGAGACGGTGACATTCAACAGTTCATCAATGCCCACTTTGACCTCTGAGGAACTGACGGATTACGGGAAAAGAGAAAAGTGAAGGTTGAAGAAAACAAGACAAAAGTCCACAGTTTTGAACATGTGAGCACACACTGAAATGAGGCTTTACATTTTTAACTCACCTGGTAAAGCTGAAATCCACTTTCAGGTTATCTACACATTTGTTGTCCATGCCGCAGTTGATCTGGAACCCTAACTGTGAAAGAGAGAAAGACATAAACCATGTTTGTTCAGAACCAGTACAAATGACAGATAAATATGGAGGACAAATGCTGCCAAAATAGATAAATGAATAAATATTCCATTGAAGGTACCACATATAAACATTTAATTAATTCTTTAAATGTAACAAAAATCTAATATTTGTGTTTTAATTTGCTTCTTCATTCATTTAGCTTTGTATGATTTCACCTATAAGGCATGGCATGCTGCAGGGCTCTCCATATGGTAGCTGGCATGAAATGGTTAATCATGCATCAATAGTGAAACTCTGTCTTCTCAATTCTCAAAGACTTGGCATTTTTGCAGAGACTATTAAGTCATGAATGTGTTGGACACATTAGCAAGGTTTTTTAAGATTACTTACAGGATGAAAAGTTGATGTCTGTGCCTGAATCGCTAGACTCGGACGCAGATTTTGGTCAGAAGGCAAACCATCAAAGGAGAATCTGAGTTCATTGGAAAGTGCATTGCGAGCATCATCCGTGCAAGCCTGCAAGAAAAGGGCACTGTTGCTGTGTTTTGCAGAATGTACAACATTTAACATTGTGTATGTCTCGCAACTCACCTCAACATTGAAAATCACCTGGTGGCACTTAGGTCGTGCAAAGTCAAGATCAACTGCTCCAGGAATCTCTCGTTGTTGTTTCGTAGTCACGTAAGCTTGGTTGTTTGGCACTTTGCGGGTGGCGTCCAGAGTTAAATTATATGTAACCCTTGCTTGAACTTAAACATATTAGAGTATTATTAAGAGGTTACTCATGTACACACACAAACACACACACACACACACACACACATACACAATTATTTAAATGGGTTCATAATAACAGTGCAAATCATATAGTTAAGCAGTGATTCACTAAAGCATGACTCATGATGATTTAATGCATAAAATAATGCAGGAGAAAATGCAGGATTTGTCTTTATTCCCTGTTGGTCACCATCAACAAATTATCTCTATGACTTCATGTGACTAGTTCACATTCAACAGATCAACAATTAGCGTCATCTGTGTTGTGCCTGAACTTAAGCTTTGTAAATGAAAGCCTGCAGGCAGAAGCTGAGCTGGCCTTCTTGCTGCTGGACTCGTAACTTATATTAGCTGGCTTGCTATGTCTTGTGTTGTTGCACTTGATGTTCGGCTGTGTAAGCAAAGATGTCAACTGGTTTTTGATCGTATAATCACACAGAAATGGATGTGTAAAGCTATTAATACAACAACAGCAGTGTGGAAGTGATCTATAAAACAACAATTCCACATAATGTTTCTTTAAGTATATGCTTTGTATCCTCATTATAAAGCTTTAGCCTTAAATACATGGACAGTGGAAAATAGTGTACCGTTGTTCACTGAAGAGTGTCTGGTCATGATAAAGCAGATGTTAGCTTGGAATTCCAATGCTGATGAGCAGTCTGAGCTGGTAGGGATTTGGTTTGGGCTGAACACCACTGTAGCTTCTACCATTACGATAGGCTTTGATCTGGAAATGGACAGAGCAGGAACATTTGGATACGTTTAGGCTTTGTTATCAGTAAACTAGCAGAAATCCAAACTGGTACATCCAGTGACATCCAGTGAAGAGTTCTGTCCTGAATTAGCAAAAAGACACTGAATTACTGTTGCAGGTTGGACTTACCGGAGTAAAACAACTGCACCCTTCGAACCCACCGCCAGGTCAGGCAGACTGTCCATACTTTGGTCAAAAGATGTCTGACTGATTGATATGCCAAAAAACTTCAGTCCTGGTCGGACTTCAGAGCCAGCAATTCTCTATGTCAATGAAAATATTGTAATTCATCAACTTGATTTAGCTCGATTTGGATCTGTTGAATCTAAATTTGATCTTGCTCACCTGTGAATATTCTGAACTGATTCTTGCTCCTTCGCCGTGGAATATGTAGATGCTGCCTTGCCCGTCATTTTCCAAAGGGGCTCCAACCGCCAAGTCTTTGAGACCATCCGTGTTAAGGTCGGGCAGCACAGCAAGAGAAGACCCAAACCTTGCTTTGTCATAGGCATCCCCTTTCAATATTAATGGAGAATAATCTAAGTGGCACTCGACATTCTGGTGAGAATAAAAAAAGAAAAGGATGAGAGTCAGTGTTTGCATGGCCCTTAAAAAATACTGAATACATTAATTTAATGAAACCAGATAAAAATGTAATTTACCAAACCAGTTAAGCTGCAAGCGTAAACTCTTCCCTCTCTATCAGAGTCCACGAACATTGGGGCAGATATGAGGATTATGTCAGTGTAGCTGTCATCATCCACGTCCATCGCACAAACAACAGCCCCAAAATATTCACCGCTCTGAGACTATTGAACAGCAAGTGATCAATAAAAAACAGGATTTTTTTTATTTTAATTATGTTTCACGTTGACTTTTAGGACCTTCATAATAGTAAGCACGTACCTGCCATGGATCGGGATCGATCGTTTTCCGATGCTGGTGTTGGGAAACTACCATCACAGCTCCTCTGTGTTTATATCTTGGAGCACCAACAATTGTCAACATGCCTCGCCTCGTATTCGCAACTGCCATGGAGTATCCTAGAATTAAAGCAGTCAGTAAAAGTCTAGCCAGCTGCTCTATTTATGCAGATTCTTGTTAGTTATTAATATCGCCTCTAAAGAAGAAAAAAAACACAAAAACATTACATATTTCAGAATAAAAATAATCCTCCAAAAAAAAAAAAAGATCTCTCAGTTTAATAAGACCTATTAAGGAGATCTGGAAGTTCACATATTGGAAGTTCATATCACATGTGGCTAAAGTTTGTTATGCATAACTTTAAACCTTAAAATAATGTAACCAGGTGAATTTTATCATAATTTACTGCCAAGTTGTTAAGAAAAAGTAAGTTTGTTTTAAAGACACAAATACTGTTTTTTGTTAAAGAGCTGAAAACATGTTTATTCCTGCTGTGAAGTCGGGCATTTTAACATGGGGGGTCTATGGGGATTGACTCACTTTTGGAGCCAGCCTCAAGTGGCCATGTGAGGAATTTAATTTTTGATACTTGGACATTTGACAGAAATGTGTATATGGTCATGCTCCACGTACATTACCACAGTGTTTGCATTACATACACTGCTACTTGGAGCTCAATGCTAACATCAGGCAGGGAAATCTATTAACTTGGTTTTCATTCCTCTGACTGTAATGACAGACGCAAATGTTCCAGAAATGCATGCTGCCCAATCAGAGACAGGCGCTATAACGGAGCATTTGAGGGTGAATAGGATATGAAGTATAGTTTATAACCGTTTATGAGAAAAAATAAGTCTCTTAATATATATAATTGAAACATGTTAACATTTTCAAGTAGAAATATAACCAAATACAACCATGAACTTATGTAAGTATAATAGCTTCCCTTTAAACAAGAAAATATCTAATATTTCTTCATAATATTCAAGTCTTGACACTGTGAAGAGTCTTCATATTCATCTTCCCTGAAGACATTTGTAAAAACATTATGGTTTCTATACTCACTTTGCCTTTAAAATTAGATATTTCTATATTAACACAAATCATGAGTAAAATTCAGAGTGAGTATATGCAGTGGAGCAGTGCAAAGACATGATGCATGTTTACATTTGTTTTGACGTTCTTACCCGCATAACTGTCAGACTCTATGTCAGGCTCATAGGAGCCCGTCTTCTGCGCATTTGGCCTCATTTGGTATTGCAGGTAGCCTCCCTTCCACACATTAGCACCAACAATACCCATCTGAATTCCCTTCAATTTAAACAGAAGTCTTTTAAACAGATGTCTGATACACATTTCCACAAAACTAGTTTATTAATATATAAAAGTGTTTATTCTGTATATCTACTTTCCATAAACAAATACATGTTTAATGTGTTTTTGCATTGTCCAGTGAATGTCGGTTGTGTTTTTTTGTTTTTTACCCCTGGCACATATACTGCACTGAATCCCTCTTGAGCCAATTCCATTTTCAGCGACTCTCCACTTGTTTGTGATCCTGTAACAGCAACAAAAATGATCTAAGCAATGCAATGGCTGCATTTCAGTTAATGCTTTCATAGAGCTGACATACAAAGGAACAGTTCATGTTTAGCCTGAAATTGTGTGCAGGTAGAACTTTATATAAAATCATTTTTATATATATAAACAATAGACAACTATACCTTCAATAGAGAAGATTTTGGCCTGCAAACTCTCCCTTATTCTTTCAAGAGCCTCAAAGGTCTCCACCTGAAACACTTGGTTAGCTTTGGGATCAGATGCAATCGTGTCCAGTTCATTTTTTGCATTCGGATCATTAAACGCGCCCCCCACCTAGGATAATAAACACAAGTGTTTGAGGTGTTGTCCTGCACAACTGAGTTATTAGCTGCTTCAAGTCACAGGGAACTTACTCCAATAGCGAATCGAACAATCTTTTCCCTCTCAGCTAAGTTTGCTGCAGAGCTCAATTCATACCGGTCATTGGATGCTCCATCGGTAATGACTATCAAGACCTTCTTCATATTTGACCTGGAACCTCTTGATGATGTGAAAATATTTTGCCTGTCAAAAGAAAGATGCAATGGATTTCACAGGAGTTTCATATGATACCAGCATCTTATCTGAGCCCATAAAAGCCTCTTATAGACAGTGATGTCAACTGGGATTACAGGCGCATCTGCAGATCATTGGGTTAATCTAACTGTTGTAGCTAAACTAGGAACTTTTTATTTTCCCTTAATGGTTCTTGTTTATGCCTTTACTGCAGCATCACTCTGGTAAAATGAAGTAGGAGTGTTAGTTAAAGTCCAGGTAAAGTAAAGTCAGAGATTTGTTTGAAAACATATTTAACAAGGTACAATGTAATAGCCGAAAACATGTAAAACTCTATATGATGAATTTTGGAGTTAGAATATTAAACTGTTTTTCTCCATTACAGTGGTAGAGAATTTTTTTTGGGCGTGTCTAAAATCATCACTTGATGACGCACTTGAGCTTCCTTATCATAACTCCGCCCCCAACACTATACAATATCTTTACCAACAGTTGCTAACATAGATGCATTTACTTTTAACGTTTGCTGAAGCTTAAGTTAACTCAAGTCAGCAGTCATAGTGACGGAATATTACAATGTCTGAAGTTATATCCTACATGCGCGCAAATTCTGGAGCCTAAAAATGAACTGCTGTTGTCTACAGGTGGTCGTGAGGACCTCTGTGTGGAAAACAGCAGGTCTGTATTGGCTGATGCCAACAGTGGCTCACAGAAGCCTGACATGCAAGCAGATCTCTGCACTGCAGAACACCCAAACAGAAACACAAGAGAGAGAGGCAGAGAGCCAGTGTGACAGCAGCAGAGAAGTTGGATATAAGATGTCATGTTTCAGCACGCTCTCTAAAATTTCAAATAACACATTTGTCTGTGCTTTGTAAAACTCAGATCACAAATATATTTTTTCTTTACCTGCACTTTAACATCAACGAAATGTATGCTATGGATGACCACTATAGAGCAGTGTTTTTTGAGCTGGTTCCTATTTCATAGGTGGCTGTGATCTCAAATAAAATTTCAGCCAAGGAAAGCTAAAAAAAACTAAAAAGTTTTCTACACATAGCTACTTCACAATGAATTATCTTAGGACTAAAGAAAGAGAAAAAAGTTCAGTTTTATAAGTTTTCGTGAGTAAAACTTAAATGAAATGTCTTGTGCAGACAGGAGGGCAACATGATGACAACACTTACACCACATATTTGATGGCTTCGGCTGTGTACGTTGCACCCCTGAGTTGCCCAATGTTATCAACTGCAGTCTCCCAAGATCCAGAGGGAAAATTATCAAAGTAATAATGGACTTTGGGATTGTAGGAGAACTGGGCAATAGCAAACTGCAAAAATAGGAGTAAGAAAAATGCCAAAAGTCAAATTCAACAGTCTCTTAATGTAACATTCACTCTTACGCAGTCTGTGCTATACAGTCAAACTGACTCAAATAGAGGAATTCTTAGTTGACCAATGCTCATATGATTTCTTTGACCAGTGGATTAGTTCATTTAATCTTCAAATTTGTTAAATTGAGTTTCTGCACAAAGAATCATGCAAAAGCATCACTTTAAATCTTGTGTTGACCAGATATGTGCTCATAAGTGTCTCAGAAATAAGTAATGCAGAATGAGTTATTGACTAAAGATCAAAATGATAGTCGACTAATTGTTAAAACAGCATTACCTTTGTATTTAGTGGCAGAAGTGAGCGGATCAGATTTTTCATAAAGGTCTTCATTGTAGAAAAATCCGGTGGGGATACACTACCGGAACCATCCAACAGAAATGCAATGTCTGCTGATTGGCACCCTGTGAAAGAGATGTCAGGTAACTTATAATTCAGGTTTTTTCACACAGTACACATCACATAAAGGCAGCAAACACAATGCCGATTCTGGACTTTTCAATACATTGACAATAAGGACAACATAAACCTGAAGCTAACCCGAACCCAAAGCCTTTGCCTTAGAGTTCTTTAGAGACCTGCAAAGCTGTGACCCCTTTAGTTTTCTAAATATTAGGTTAACATTATTACCAAATATTTAAATGTGAGGTTAATTATAGAATAGATGATGCAGAAAATTGGCTTTTTGCTCAGCCTCCATCATTCTGCTATAGAAGGAGACAATGAAAACATGTAAAGGAGAACATCCTGATATGTCTTTGTACATTTATAGCACATTTGTGAAAGATTAACAGACTCTGTCAGCAGACAAAGAGACAGCTTTCCTTCCGATGACCTCAAAAGCTACCAGACTTATGCTCCTTCTCAACCAGCGTGACTGCTTTTTACAAGTCAACAGTGTCACTGACACCCGTAAACTTTTCTCCACCTTCAAATCACTACGCAACCCTCCACCTCTTCCCCTCCTACCAGCCTTACCGCTGATACATTTGCATCATTCTTTACAGGCAAAGCGGCAACAATCAACAGCCAATTCTCTTACCAGCTCACTGTCACCCGACTCCTAACATTGTGATATGTAGAAGTCCTACCACATCTCTGTCTCTCTGTATCTCAGCTGGGCAGCACTGAATCAGTTGCTAGCACCTCATTTTTTGGCTTTACATCCCTCTCTCAGAGTGAGGTATCCAATTTGTTGACCTGTACCCGTCCTACTACATGCTCGTTGGACCCTAAACCGACAAACCTTCTCCAATCCATTAGCCCAAACATCATGCCAGCTTTCACACATGCAATAAGTGCGTTACTGTCCTTCTGCACTTTTCCCACTGCATTCAAAGCGGCTCGGGGAACACCTCTACTCAAGAAACCCTCTCAGAGATCGCAACATGGAAGAAGGCACATCACCTCGGGTGGCTGTGGCTTAGTTGGTAGAGTGTTCGTAAAGTGATCGGAAGGTCGTGGTTCGATCCCTGACCATGGCAGCCTACATGTTGAAGTGTCCTTGAGCAAGATACTGAACCCCAAATTGCTCCTGATGCTGCGTTCATAAGTGTGTGAATGAATTCCCAATGGTGGCAGGTGGCACAGTTTAGGGTAGCCTCTGCCACCAATATGAATGTGTGTGTGAACAGGTGAATGAGCGCAGTCTGTAGTGTAAAGCGCTCTGAGTGGTCGCCAAGCGACTAGAAAATCGTTATATAAGTGCAGGTCCATTTACCATTTACCATTACAACCTCCAGCTGAACGTCTCAAAAACTGAGCTGCTGGTCCTCCCTGCAAAACCTACAATACACCATGACATCAACATCAACATTGACCCCCTGTGTCTTGCCCCCACCAGGGTGGTGAGAAACTTAGGTGTGATGATTGATGACCAACTCACCTTTTCCAGTCATGTTGCCTCAGTTGCCCGGTCATGCCGCTTTGCACTTTAGAACATCAGGAAAATCAGACCTTACCTAACTCAACATGCCACTCAACTCCTGACACAAGTTGTTGTCATCTCAAAACTTGACTACTGCAACGCCCTCCTGACAGGCCTGCCAGCCTGCACAGTAAAACCCCTTCAGATGATCCAGAACGTGGCGGCGTGCCTGGTCTACAACCAGCCAAAAAAGGTCACATGTCACACTGCTGCTCATCGAGCTCCACTACCTGTAGCAGCCCGCATCCAATTCAAATCTCTAATGCTGGCCTATAAAGTTGTCTCGGGTACTGCACCTACCCACTTGAATGCCTTGATTCAGGCATATGCTACCTTACAACCGTTGACTCTTCCAATGAACGGCGCCTGGCTTGGCCACCCGTTTGTTCAAGGTAATCCAAACTCTTTGCATTTCTTGTTCCCCGTTGGTGGAACGCACTGCCAGTACCTTTTAAAAAAACTCCTGAATACCCAGCTCTTCAGAGAGTACCTTCTCTCCTAGCACCAAACAACAATTCTACTCCTTAAAGAATCATCACTAGTACTTATTGGTGCACTAACGACTCTTATCGCACTATACCTTGATTGTTTCCCTTTTTCTGCAAGTCGCTTTGGATAAAAGCATTTTCTAAATGACTGAATGTAAATGTAATCTTCACAACCTTTACCCTAATACATACACTAATTTCACATGCTGTTAGTTGTTGTTGTTACAACAAAATGCACACTATGTTAATTGTGTTGAATCATTATGTTTATTATTCAATATTTACCTTTTGCAGAAGAAGGGACATGACCTGTAACTCTGTCAAAACTGTCTATCTCCATGCACATACCACTGTACATGGTGATACTTCTGCAGTCCTTTGGGATGGTTGGGCCACATGCCTGTAAAGAGTTAAGTCCTGGTCAGTAGTCCTGGGCAATCTTTTCCGCTATTTTTGAGGATTTTCCAACGTTAAATTGTAAATATTTGCAGTTTATCAGCTCACCACAGTGTTATGTGTAATAGGATCACTTGCCATCGTCATACCAAGAGACATATACACTGCATACCCTGGAACTGCATTGAAAACATTCATCAGTTGTTAAAATACAGTTTTTCAGAATGGAGGCCAGAGGGTAACAAGTTGAAAAATAAATGAAGGTATTAAGAATGGGTTTATTTACCTTATTCATTTATTTACCTTTGTATACATTTTTCTATTTATTTACTGTTCTATTATATTTTCCATTTCATTTATTTTTATGAAGACATCAATCATCTAATAGCTTAGAAATGATACAAATATAATAAATAAACTGCAAAATCAATAAATATATTTGAAATTAATTTTAAAATATTAAAAAAAAAAAGTATAAATACATTTAAAAATGAAAATGAATAAAAGGAAAAAATAAATAGGACACACACTACCAGTTCCTATCAGAGTAGGTAAAGGTAGAGAGGGACGCCTCTCTACATTTAAAAAAACTCCTGAAGACCCAGCTCTTCAGAGAGCATCTTCTTTCCTAGCACATAATAATAGCACGATAATTCTACCCCTTAACGAATTGTCTAGCACTTATTGCTGCACTAATGGCTGTTACTGCACTATACCTTGATTGTTCCCCTTTTTTCCTGTAAGTCGCTTTGGATAAAAGCGTCTGCTAAATGACTAAATGTAATTATGAAGGTAAATTAATGAAAGAGCAATTTAAAACAAAAATATCAATTTGTGTGTGTGTGTGCGTGTGTGTCTTTCTGTCTATGGCATATCTCGCTGACTGTTAGTCAGACTGACCTAAGATTTCATATGTGGCTTGCGCATGGCACGAAGGTGTGCATCCTCGATTTTGAAGATTTTTGAATTAATTTTTCCAAATATCATCATTTACGTAGGACGTGTTGCGGCATTGCACTGTTTCCGATCGGACGCCTTTTAGGGGAGCTCTGGCCCATTGTGTGATAGGCCTACACCTGGTCAGTAACACAATTCCCTCTGGATCTCATCTGTAAGTCTATTTAGCCTACCTATCTTTCGGAGTTTTAAAGTGCGCTACAAGGTTCGATTTTCCAATAATATTCTAATAGTTTCCAGCGAATATCAATGTTCAATGTGTATGTGCTGGATGGTGTGCGTACCTTATGAAAAGTAAGTGTTTTATGGAGTTGCAGACGTAGTGTGGCAAGTAATGTACGAATACATACTTCCTGCACTGCACTAGTTTTCTTAATTCTGGCTGTGCATATACTCCATAATTCAGGACAGTTTGTAATAGCAACACAGCAACAGTCTGATTACAAACTTCCTTAAACTTCCTTATGTTAACTATCAACTATATTAACTATTAGCAACATTCGTCAGTTCAGTGTGTTCTCTCCAAAACTCTCTTCCTACCACATTAACTACCTTATGACTAATATATACTTTTATAACTACAACATTAAAAATTTCCACTATAGCAAGTTATTCAATTTTTAGCCATAAAATATGCAACAACGAAAGGAAGTTAATCTTTTGGCAGAATATATTTTAAGGAAGCTATGTCAGTATATTATGTATACTTTAATAATTACAAGCTTTTCTTGCTTTTTAAATACTTTTCTTTTTTAAATACATAAGTTCAGCATAATCATTTATAATCAGTGTTTGAAAAGGAGAGGTTGCTTACGTGGAACTGAAACTTCTCTGCAGCCTCTGTTGGTAGAGCATCTAAATATTTGCCCCTTTCTTCCTTGTGAATGCTGTGCAAGAGGAGCACTAACCAGCAGGCTGAGGAAACACAACCAGACAAACATGTGAAAGAGCAGTGTAGCTAAATGAATCCCACTTCATGTCACACGCACACACACACACACACACACACACAGACAGGACACACTATTAGTCTATGAGCCAACATCCATGCTTTGACTTACTCTAATCGTCTCTGCACCACCTGGTATCCAAAACCTTCAGCAGGGTTAGTCAGGGTTTTCCAAGCCACGGGATCGATATTAAAACAAAGTGCAGCTGTTAACACTGAGGAGAGAAGAAGGAACAACTTTATTTAAAGCCACATATGTTGGATATGCGATCACTTTGCCATGAAATGGATCAATAGAATATAAAAGGATTTTCAAATTATTGTATTCTGTTTTGATTATTTTTGCCAACTGTCTTGGACTCCGGCTTGTATTTGCTGCATTTAGTGCATTTATATTTATAGTGTATTAGTGTGAACTGATGTCTGCCACGGTGTCTTTTCTGATAAAAACCACTAGGGAGTGCTAACATCAGGTTCTGTTTTAATTCTGCACAAAGAAGGTTCTTTCCTCATTTTATAAACATATGGTCTTTAAATCTTTAAATAATGGCCTATGTCATTTTTTGACAAAAAATATTTTTTGCCTAAAACATCTCCTCATGAGGCGTCCTGGTGGCTCACACTGGTAGAGCGCATACCATTAAGACCCGGGTTCGAATCCGGCCTGAGGTCCCTTTGCCGCATGTCCTCCCCTCTGTCTCCCTCTTTCTATCTATCACTTTCAATAAAGCAAAAAAAAAAAGCCCAAAACATAATCTTAAAAAAAAAAAAACATCTCCTCATGATGCTAACCACCTTTCACCAGAAAAAAAAATAAAAAATGACATAGGCTATTGTTTTAAGAGGGTGTGGATATTCAAGATAACATTTTTGAGACAGTTATCTGAATCTTTTTGATTTGACTTTTGTTTCTGATTCTCTCTAACATTTCTTTTATTCTTTAATAACAGAAACAAGACACTCTTTATCCTAAAATACTGAATACTAATACTGTTTTAAATGGCAACACGTAGGAAGTCTTCCTTCTTCATTTGCTTTTACGTGCGATTTACTGACATCAAGTTATTTTTTGTCGCACAAAAATGCCTTCCTGTGTTTTTCTTTATTATTTTTTTGTTGCCTTTTTTGGCCATAGCTTGAGGTTTTCTAAAAATGGTCAATGTGAAACACACACCTTGACTATCTGACAAAATATTTCTGCATGGTTACCAGAAATTCTGTGAATAGATTAAAGGTTAAAAGGTCCTCTAATGAATCTGTTGACAGTAAATGTTGGTCTCATCATAGCATTATCTCTACAGAAAAATAAAGACATACTGATTTAATCACTGAGACACTAACGCCCTAAGGTTGTAGTCTTGATCATCATCCACTAAATAGATATTAATCAAGTGGTTGCAGGAAGTCTGTCACTTCGGTCACCACCCGCTCAGGGTGTAAAATGTTGGTCCAGATAGTTGCTTGTTACCACTATCAAACACAATCATGTTTACTATTATGAGCCAAGTGATGTTACCCTACACACACTAAGAGGATAAATATAGAGAAGGTAAATATTTTCACTTTCACTTTTCACACAATGTGTAAGCAGCTCTTTATAAAACTTTTTTTTTCACTCAAAGCTCTTAAACCATGAGACAGAGAAGCAACATTTTATTCATCTTGGATTTTATAGATCTAAGCTGCAACTTCTACGAATAAAAAATGAAGCCAGCAAGTGTCAAAAACTGCAGTTCCTCGAATGGCCACTTGAGGCTTGCTCTCGAAACAAGTTTATTCCCATAGACCCCCATGTTAATATGCCCAACTTTATAGCAGAAATAAACATATTTACAGCCTGTTACAAACAACAGAGTTCGGTTTCAATAGCTAATTTTTCCCTTCAAAACAACTTTACAGGGATGAATTGTTATATAACTACACTATACACAACTATGCAGGACGGAGAGTCTCATTCTTCAAGAGATTCTACAAGACTAACTGAATTTCCCCTTGGGGATGAAGTAATTTTGATTTGATTTGATTATCATTTTATAAAGTTATGCATGACTGGGGATGTGGCTGCTTTGAGTGACAGGCGGGTGCTGTCATCTAACTCTAACCCATTTCTGGATTAGCTGGAGGTTATGTGGCTGCCACAATGGTAACAGCTGGGGCCCATATGTCATATACAGTAATGGTCACGCCCACTTTTGTGCTTTTCTGAATTTTAAAAGATGTCTCCAATCATCACCAAATATGGCATATGGCATGATGAGTCAAAACATGAACTCCAATTTTATGATCTATTTGTTACAAAATGTTAACATTTTTGCAAACACACTCATTAATACATCAAATTATGGCATTTCAATAGTCAATGGTGCTCTAACATCACAAGTTCAAATTATCTCTTTTTTTTGTACAAAGCCCTAATGTTCCCAACTAAGCTGACTCATGACATAGAAAGGCTCAAAGAGGATGAAATACAAATGTAGAATTGATCATCGTAACTGTTTTTCTACATAGTTTTATTGCATGTTAATATTTTATCTATGGTGGTTCTTTAAATAACACAAATAATAATTCATGATATTTTACACAATAAGCATGCTGCAGGAAGACAACTTAGTAATAAAATGTCATAGATAAAATAAGAGGAGCCTAGTTTCACTACTGGCAAAGAAATATGTTTTAAAAAAAACAAAATCAAAAGATTAAAAACTTGTCTTACCTGACAAGAATATTGCTGTAGTAATTATCCGGCCCATTGTGATGCTCCCATGGAAAATACTACAAGCCTGATGTATTCTCTGAGCTCATAGACATTTATTTGTGCTTTCAGACGACCTCATAACTTTTTCTACCACAGAAACTGTCAAGATGGGGGATGTCGAAAGCAAAATGCAGAAATGATAAGGTGTCTGCTCGGAGCTAAGGCAGCCAGTTAGAGGAACCCTTATGTAGGAGGTGTTTCAACACTTTCTGTTTTATATGAGCATACTACATGTCGTCACATGACACACATAGGTATTATTTATCTTTGGATGTCATATTTAAGATCAGAGTGGTGTAGTGGATACTGACAATAATTTAGATACAAGGTAAATTAATAATGATTAAGATAATGCCACTAGCTACAGCTCGTGTGGTGCTAAATTCTTTGCTGAAAAAAAAAGAACCTCATGTTCTGTGTTTTTATTCAGACACATAAAAAGTGTTTTCATCAAACCTTGAACATGTTTTCATCACTTTATATGTAACAGAGCAGCAAGGAGACCACTCAGGCATTCAGCTAGAACACTGTATGAATTAATATACACAGCGCTGCTTTCCTTGAGATATTAACATACTTCCTTTTTACAAACAGTGCCGTTGTTATCTCGTGTCTCCTTCAGAGACCTGTTGAAAAAGGGAAGAAGTTTCATGTCATTTCACAAACAAACCTGAATTGATTGTCTGGCCTAACTTCACTATATAGCTAAATAAACATGCAAAAAAACCACTGTTCGAATGAGCCTCTTCATGACAAGAAAACCTATAGATAAAAAGATCCATTTCTCCTTTTTTACAAAACTTCCTCTGCACTGTCTCATCCAATCTGTGAACCTGCGTGCCATAAGAGGCTATGCTTGATGATTTTATACATATCGTCTGTTCATGTTTAGTCTACATTCATTTAAAAATATGAACCTCATATGAATTAAACAACTCTGTCTTCTAAAAGTTATTTTTCTACATATCTAAACTGCATTCTTAATCCAGTTTTGAGGGATACATTTCTTCTTTCTTTGTTACTTCTTTTAAACGCATATATTGAGTGAATTGAGGTTTAGGCATCAAAATGACATGGTCGGGTTTAGTAAAAGATTGTGGTTTTGTTACATAACTGCTTCAAATAAATTGTATTTTTTTTAAAAAGAAAAGTTAATGCTGACTTTTGGTTTCACTCAGGAAAGGGACATTGGTCTCCCGGGGGAAAGTTTATGACAGAAAATGTTTCCCTTGAAATGTAACTAAGAAAACAATTCCATTGTATCAAAACGTAATTTGTCACAGTCCAGTATAAAGTCTAACTTTTGTAATTTTTTTAATTTCAGCCTGTCTGACAGACGGTAAACCAAGTGACCCTGTTCATTGTCACAACTCTGCATGTTCACTTTTTTAGCCCACAGCCTGTTCAGGAAGTGAACCTCTTTTCCTGCCACTGCTCATCTGAGATAAAAAAAAAAGTGTTGCTTCTATTGTCATGTCACAACCCACATCCTAATACTCTGACCATCTCAATTCTGTAGAATTTCACATCCTTTCAAATGTGTTTGGTGATCTGTCTGAACATGAAACGGCTATAAAGTGCTGTGTGCGTGTGCAACCTTTGCCATAACTTGCCAGTTGACCCTTTTCTATCGAGCAAAGGACGATCGAGAAAGGTCACGGAAAGGTTAAGGATCAGCTCGCTGTGTTGCTGTGTCTGGATCTGATTTCTAAGGGCAGTATGGCAATGTTGTCACATGTTCTCCAAGCCTCTGTGTGAGTGTGCATGTGTGCTGTTAGTAGATGCTCCATATAAGTTATCTCCCTCCTTATAACCTTTCATTACATTACATTACATGTCATTTAGCAGACGCTTTTGTCCAAAGCGACTTACAATAAGTATCAGTTTAAGGTACACTTTTATTCATTGCAACATACAAGTTATAAACATGCCCTATACTGGGATGTGCATTTTGTAAAAGGAGGATGTAGTGAACAGTAACATTAAGTGAAGTTAGATTTCCTGGTCAAATGTTTTACCCATCTTCCTGCCTATTCATAATAAAACTTCACACAGATCCCTACTTGTCTTCACCCAATACTTCCCTCCCTAAATGTCCCTGACTTTGTCGCTTTCTCTGCCATTCAGTGAAACACTCTTTGCCCTTTCACTGGCTCCCGCTCACCACCATGTTACTCCAGTCCCAGTCTCTCTGAATGTCACGGGCCGTCTCTGGTTGCGTCCTGTTCTTTTTATAGCCAGGCAGCTGAAATGTGAGGGGTCACAATGGGAGGATAAATACAAGGGCCAGCAGGTTTGGAGGGTTGTCACAGACGAAGGCCGGATCTTCTCCCTCCCTCTCTCTCAGCTCTCCTCTGAACCTCAAAGGTAAAAGAACTGAAAATTTCACGACAAATGCATTACTTTCAATGGAGTTTTGTGCTATCTGTTGAACATTTTGTCTAACAAAGCATGCCTTACTAGAGATGTGTTAGACATATTAGCAGTTTCTGAAGAAGCGAAAGCGATGTTATATTTAACCAACACACATACTGCGTCTTACTTACCACTGACACTAAAACACTCCTTTTTTTCAGTATGAATACATTCTCATTCTACCACAGCGTTATGTATTTCCTCCTGTAGTATACTTACACAGCACACAAATTGTCTTTACTAAGCAGTTAAGTCCATGAGTCTTGAGTGCGTCACTGGTTGCTGTGTAAGAACAATGCAGTGGGAACCTTTCATCAGATCAAGAGTTGTGAAGCAACAAATTGTGACTCACTAGTTTGTCTAAGCCTTTATTTAAAGCTGTCTAAATTTTTCCAGACTGTCTGGTTCCCTATCTTCCTCTAGAGTGCATGGCTTTTGAACGGAAGGGTTTGAAGCTGCACAATCCTCCTTTTATGTGACGCGTTCTTGCTGAGCCAGAGTGCTTTACCACTGTACACTGTGTATATTTAGTCATGCCAGTTGATAGTGGAGGCACCAACAGGGGTAGAAAGGGAGGGGTGTGTGGGATAGAAGAGCAGTGAGGAGGAAGAGGGAGGAAAGGGGGAGGGAAAGGTCAGGGATAAGAGGCTAGAAAATGGAATAGGTCACACACATGCTTGTCATAATTTTTTAAGGGTGGTGAGATATGTGAAGGGCGGGGAAGAGGAGGGTGGAGGGCTTTCTGACACTGGATCCCCTTTGCAGCTGCATATTGTGCACATAAAGTTCTTTATGCTACTGGAGCAGTCATAGCCGCAGCAACTGCAGTCACATGGTCGAGGGCCTCCCACTGGTCTTGATTTTTAGAAGCGACAGATACCAGACAGGAAAACATTGAACCTTGTTCTCATGCTCTTGTTTCACCACATCCTCCACACAATGCATTCGTGATATGAACCACAACTTCAAATGTCAAGCTTTGCAGCTAGCTTTTTGATAAACTTTTAACCCTGAAGCCTAATTTTAGGTTAGCCAAGTGGATGTTTTAATCATTCTCTCATCTCATCTTCTGTCTTCCTCCTAGAGTCAGGATGCCTCACGCATACCCCTTTCTCACCCCTGAGCAGAAGAAGGAGCTCAGCGATATTGCTCAAAGGATCGTCGCTCCCGGCAAGGGAATCCTCGCCGCAGATGAGTCCACCGGTAAATGATTTCAAGAAAATGTGCTTTTTAAAAAAATTGTATTTGTCATTTAGGGTGGCCAACATTTACTTGAAAAAGCAGGTATAATAAATTGACTCATTAAACTTGGCCTTTTGTTGGTATCAATGGAAACCATTTTTTAACATGTAAAAATAAGTACAGCAAACAACAAAACATGCAACACGTTAAAAATGTATTTCTCGTATTTGGGGCTTTTTAATCATCACTGTAAAGAACATGAAACCAGCCGCATTACTGATATTGTGTGTCAGGAATTGAAGGTGGTCTCATTAATTGATTAACTGAACATTTAAAGTCTGTAAAAAATCAAATTAAACTCAAACTATGAAGAATTTCATTAATTTACTGTAATAAAGCTTTTATTTTTTACAACACATATTTATTATGGGAGCTGACATATAACATAGTATGCATAGTATATTTATTCCTCAAAACAAAAGGTGACCATGGCATATGGCAACCATAGTGAGTGCAAAACACTAACTTATGCCATATACATGACATAAGTTAGTGTTTTGCAGTACTGCAACAGTCTCTACAGCATACAACAGAGATTGGCATGTGTTTATGTGATAAGGATGTTATTCAAAAACTGTGAAATAATCATGAACACAGTTTATGAGTATGGCATAACATTTGTCAGAACTTTTCTGACAATTTTCTGCAAACGTCTGCAAATGCTCAAACAAACACACCCACAAACAGACATATACAATCCACAAAGGATCCAGTTTTCATCTCCTCTTTTATGTCTCTAAAACCTCTAGGCAGCGTAGCCAAGCGCTTCCAGAGCATCAATGCTGAGAACACTGAGGAGAACAGGAGGCTGTACCGCCAGCTCCTCTTCACCGCTGACGACCGCATCAACCCTTGCATCGGTGGCGTCATCCTCTTCCACGAGACCATGTACCAGAAGACCGACGATGGCAAGACCTTCCCCCAGTACCTCAAGGAGAGAGGCATGGTGGTCGGCATCAAGGTCGACAAAGGTGTTGTCCCCCTGGCCGGAACCAACGGCGAGACAACCACCCAGGGTGAGCCAAGAACAGATTTAGACACAAAGAGAGTCAACTTATTATAATTATCTGACTTATCCAATGTGGCCTCTTCCCTTTTCACAGGTCTCGATGGACTGTATGAGCGCTGCGCCCAGTACAAGAAGGATGGTGCTGACTTTGCCAAGTGGCGCTGTGTGCTGAAGATCACCCCCACCACTCCCTCAAGGCTGGCCATCATTGAGAACGCCAACGTTCTGGCCCGCTACGCCAGCATCTGCCAGATGGTAAAACACAATGGACAGATGTTGAAACCACTGTGAAGTCATATCAGGTTTTAAATGTACAAGATTCAAGCCCAGATTAGCGTACAGTAGAAGCTATCAGAAGGGGGGAAAAAACATGACCTTTCAAAAGTCTGTTTGCTTCAGTTGATGTCACAAATGCTATGTCACTCTTTCTTACATGCACTTATTTTGTCATGAACAAAGCATCAGTACAGCTTTTGCTTTGCATGACATGTATTTGATATCTCCACCATGTCAGTTACTTCCTGTGTGGGTTTTTGGATGGAACTAGCATGATAAGTTATCTCTACCATTTCAAAACCTCTGAACAAACAGACAAATGTATATGTTTCTGCACTGTTAAAGGAGTGTCACTTCACTCTGCAAGCAGAATATCAACATATTGCAAATAATAATGCTAAGTCACTGTGTTAATGCATTAGGCCAATCTATCCTATCATCAAATTAATCTTTTCTATTGCTACAAAAATTTGAGAAATGAAAGTAGCTTAGATTTAGGTAGTCTCTGAGTGGAGTAGATTTATAAAGTTTATATCTAGAAAGTCTCTTTTGTAACTTTAAAAAAATGACAAAACAATTAAGTAGTCAACAATTTCTCATGTCTAACCTTTCTTAGCTTTTTTGTGCTGTCATTGTGACTCCTTTTATCCTTTCCGTCCTCAGCACGGCATTGTCCCCATCGTCGAGCCTGAGATTCTCCCCGATGGTGACCATGACCTGAAGCGCTGCCAGTACGTTACTGAGAAGGTCCTGGCTGCCATGTACAAGGCTCTGTCTGACCACCACGTCTACCTGGAGGGCACCCTGCTCAAGCCCAACATGGTTACCCCTGGACACTCCAGCTCCCACAAGTTCAGCAACCAGGAGATTGCAATGGCAACCGTTACTGCCCTGCGCCGCACCGTGCCCCCTGCAGTTCCTGGTGAGCTGGATGCACGCCAATGCTCTACTGTTGACATGAAAACATTTTGCAAACCTTGAATAACATAATATTGATGTCTAGATAAGTGCTGAACTCTGATGCTCTTTCTGTACAGGCGTCACCTTCCTGTCCGGTGGCCAGAGTGAGGAGGAGGCTTCAGTCAATCTGAACGCCATGAACCAGTGCCCTCTGCACAGACCCTGGGCCCTGACCTTCTCATACGGCCGTGCTCTGCAGGCCTCTGCCCTCAAAGCCTGGGCCGGCAAGAAGGAGAATGGAAAGGCATGCCAGGATGAGTTCATCAAGAGAGCTCTGGTATGTGTACTTCTATATATAGCGACACACATGCTGCAGTAGAGTTTTGTTCAGAGAACTATATGAAATTGTAAGCATTCAATTTCAGTACTGTATTCTGCATTATGTAATACTTTTTTTCTTTTGTCTCCTACAGGCTAACAGCCAGGCCTGCCAGGGCAAATATGCTTCCTCTGGAACCAGCGCTGCCGGTGGAGAGTCACTGTATGTGGCCAACCATGCCTATTAAGCATGGACACTCACCAATTTCCCTTTCCACCATCTTCCCACCATCATTACGTCGCCATGGAAAAGGCCATGTCCTCGTAGGGACTGCCTATGAAACTGCTACTTAACCACAGCTCTTTCACAGCAAGAAAAAAAACTTCCATTTGGGTTGTTGCTGCAGCCAGGAGATTCTAAAAAATGTTCTGCCTTCATTCCCATACCTTTTATTTTTAAACACTTTTTACAGGTAAAGATTCCCACACTGTTTTTACACAAGTTGTACTATTTTTTTCCTTGGTCTGATTCCACCAAATGCAGTATATGATTCATACTGGTACCATGGAATAAAGTATTTACCTTAACATGTTGCTTCACTTCCTTTTTTGAGTCCATCCATCCATCCATTCTCGTCTTTGCACAAAATCATTTTATGTTTAAATACAAACTACAGTAGGAAGCTGGAGCCCATGTGGCCAGACAATATAACTGACTGAGGAAAAAGGGGGAAAAACAGTATTTATTTCTAATGCATGTGCCTTAGCTCGCTAACATTAGCTTGGTAACAGTCAATTTGTCCTCTCTGGTATACATCAAGTGCCAAAATAATATTATAAGCTTAAATCTAATAGTTTTAGCTCGAAACAGGCCTTTTGTTAGCTTAAACGCCCATACCGGGAAAAGTATATAAGACACAACCACTTAATACTGCATAGCTTTCTGAATTATCCACATTCTACTTACAACACCAGTTACAGTGTCAAATACTTTAGTTTAACTTACAGAAATGTAGTCAGCTTATAACTGACTTTGGATATATCATTTACTGATGTAACTGCTGCACTGCACATTTGTCCTCTTAAAAAGTTCAGTTTTTTTGGTTTGTCAGATTTTAAAAACTTGGTTATGGATTCTTTACCCTATTGGTAGAGCATTTCACCACACAGAAGCTGTTAGACATTTTTCTGTTGTATCCAACGGAATAACTGCTTTTTTCTTTTAATATGAAGTCAATGGGGAGTTATGGATTGTTTTCCCCTCCAGTGGGGACCATAGTCGACCAGCCGTCCCTAGCTAAATATTCAAGTGCATTTTATTATGAATTTCCACAGTGAAAAGTCCTGTAAATTTGTGAGAAGATACCTGAGGTGCTGTAGAATGTACCTGAAGTGGAAATAGTCACTGGAAACAGACAGTTTAATTGTAATTAATTTTAATATAAAGTAATATTTTACTGTACAGTCTATATCTAAAGGCGTTTTCTAAAAAAAATAAATCCACAGTGAACAGTTCTGTGAATATCATGCAATTAATCTTATTTCCATATTTATCTGATATTTGGGCCTGGTTGTGTAACACTTTATTCTGAAAACTGAAAACTGCACGTCGACACAACAAATACATTTTCGGCGCGACGCAATTTGATTATTTCATGTGGTGTGTTGATGTAACGTTAATACTTCATCTCCTCTCTGCAGATAAGAGTTTTATACTGGGAAAAAAGCGAGAAAGAATGAGTAAAGTGTTTATCCTTAATGTAAGCTCGCTTGGAGCAGTTTCAATGAATGTACCGTAAATATCACAATACGGGCGCACTACATTATATAGGGACGGTTAGTGTGACTACGGAGAAGAGAATGAGGGCTTACTGGACCACCTGACCTCCCGCCACGCGCACCACTGTGGATATATTGGATTAGTATTACTAATGCATTTATTTAAGCAGTGTTTTAAATTTCGCAAGGTAGGGCTCATTTAAACTACTTAATATACTGTTATGAGCTTCTTCTTTTTTGAATGTCTAATCATTTTAAATTTATCATGTTTTTATGTTAAATCTTGACCTGAAAAGTAACTAAAGCTAGCAGCTAAATGTAGTGGATATTTGCCTCAAAATGTAGTGGAGTAGAAGTATAAAGTTACATACAATGGAAATACTCAAGTAAAGTACAAGTACCTCGAAGCACAGTACTAAGTAAGAGTAAGAGAGCTCATTGCCTTATTCTGTATTCATATTCTCACATTATCTCATTATCATCATGTTCTATTTAAGGTGTGGACCAATTATTGGACTGGGGAGTAGTCCAAAACAACCGGAGCGTGACCTTTTGAGGAGGTGTTCTCTGGAGCAGTTCCTTTGTGTGGGACTGTCACCTGATCTCGGCCTGACACATCTACTCTGTTCTTGCAGTAAGTTTGAGCCAAGGGGCTAGATGTGAAATGCATTCTGACATACCACAGAGCAAGCAAACTGTGGCACCATGAGTAGTGAGCGAACTGCTTGTAGAAATAAACACTAGTCCACAACACAGGTCATTCTATCATATTTACTCTCTTGCTCCTGCCCTAGACTCCTCTGACCAATAAGTGGAGTGTCATCTCTGACCATAACCACAATGATCATATATGCAACTGTTATGTCTCCATCAACCAATGTACAGTAGCTGCATATTTTTAATTATAACTTTTCTAAGATTTTGCCTCAAATCATAAATATTATTTGTCCAGTATACAATTCCCTGCAGCACATATTGATCACATTTATGATCAGCTGATCATTTATTTGTTATTATTTGTTATTTGAATTCACTTACTGAAGGTAGGCTTTATTCTTATTCTTATTCTTGCTTATCTTAACTCTCAATAAATCAAATAATCTAGCTTCTTAAATGTGATACAGTTTTAACGTGATTATAGTCTGCCTCATGTGAATCATTCAGGTGAGGCAACGCTCCTGTTGATATGAATTAATTGTGGTAGTGTGAATAATAGCTACAGTGCGTGTACCTTCCTAATGGCTGTGGCCTAAAAAATATTTTATTTCCTGTCCTTTGAAAAGCCTAATTACACTGTGGACCTCGAAGCAGTAAAACCCAGCATTGTGTAATCCCAGCAACCACAAGGCAATTTTATTCGAAGATCATGAAGATGAAGTTCAGCTGATACAGTTATGCTGCGCCAATCTTTTTAGTGCATTACAGTGAATATCTTTAACAAATGATACAAATAAATTAAATAGTATGGTCTACTCCAGGGGTAGGCAACCTGCGGCTCTGGAGCCACATGAGGCTCTTCAGGCTGTCTGCAGTGGCTCCCCGTGGCTGCGACAAAAAAATTATACCAAATGAAATTTATTTTCTATTCTCTTTACATTCATTGTTGGTGTAGGCCCAAATAAATTTGTATTCCTGAATTATAAAAATGTGTTGCTTACATATATTTTATGTTATTTTTACATTTTAGTCAACTAAAATATGCACCATAGAGTAATAAAGTCTACGGTTCGGCATCTTAACCTCTGAATTTTGCCAACATCAAGCCTAGTTTTGAGTTTTTCCTTCAAATCCAAATCTCCTGAGATATTTTTGGTGTCCAGCCTTTCATTTGCACTTGGGTCCTGGCTGCATTCTTACAAAATCATACTAATAAATGCTCATTATTGTTTATTGTTAATTGTTAGAAGGATCCCCATTAGCTGTCACCAAAATGGGACGAGCTAGTCTTCCTGGGCTCCAAAAAAATCACAAAACATTGTAGACGTCATTAAAAAGCATCAGAAATTATTCAAATAAGTTATTAAATTCACAAGTATTACATTCATTACTACATTCATACAGTCCATTCCCTACTCACAAATTTAAATAGTGTATTCTCAAATGGTACTTGGAAGATATTTAGCTATTCAGCTTATGTATGTTCTGTACATTATGACTTATTAGTGTTATGGGTAGGTTCATTTAGACTTAGTAGGCTGTTTCATCTTCATAGTAAGGCTCAAAATAAGGTATGTGGCTCCATTATGATATTTTTCTCTTTTTCTGGCCAGCAATGGCTCTTTAGTTAAGTAAAGGTTGCCAATCCCTGGTCTACTCGCATTCACTTTTTATGGTAGAATCTTTATAAAATAATTTAAAAGACACACATAACGCAAGACAGCAGCAGAAGAAGAAGCTGAGGAGGTACTAGTGCAAAACTGTGCTATAGAGCTGCAGGAACACTGTAACTAAGATGACAACGAATGGAAGCTCACTTGCAACTGAGGTTGCACTTCCAGAGACTGCGCTGCGACACACAAAGCTCTCGTCTTGGTCGGTGCCATTGGAGGTGAAAGTCACAAAGTGAACATTTGCCCCCGCCACTTGATCCATGATCCAAGTCTGGAACTCTGACACTCGGGCATAGACCTCAGGAAAACCAGCCAAGGCACAAGGTACCCCAAAACTAGTAACGCCAGCCTGGATCCACTTTGAGTCTTGTTTACATTGCAAAGGTCCACCAGAGTCTCCCTGAAAAGAAGGAGAGATAAAACACAAACAGTTTATTAATGCTGCTGGTAAAATGCACAGATGTCCACTAGAATAGCCTTACCTAGCCTGGCCCATTCTCACTGACAATGGCATAAAAGTTTATATTATGGTGCTAAAATTGGTAAGAGATGGATGTAGGATAAGAGATACTATTTTAACTGCATGTTAAGTGTTACTGTAAGTAAAGAAGTTTATTTTGAGAGTGCAAAGAGGGAAAAAAAGTTCAAAAGTATTCAGTAAGGCTTCTTTAGTTATTACAGCAATCAATTATTATTTGTACCTGGCAAGCTCCTTTGTTTTCTTGTCCTGCACATATCATTTTGCCAGTGATGTTTGCATCTGGTTCTGGGATGTAGTTGCAACTGCACTGTTTTTCTCCAATGACAGGAACCTGGACCTCCTGCAGTAAGGCTGGCAATGACTCTGTGGGAGAGAGAGAATATGACATTAGAAAACAAGTTGTTTAGTTTCCCTTCTTTTGCCCAGTTTTAAGGTGTTTTTATTTAAGTGGTCACATAAATAACGTACAACATTTAAGTTAACTGTTGCCGCCTGCTTCTGACAATGCAAAAGTTCCTGCACTATCAATGTTAATTGGTCATGTGACAGTGCACCCTTTACTGGAATTGCCAAAAGATTACTGCATGAATGCCAAGCATATTGTTTACAATACTACCTTTGCTGCTGTTTGCTCAACAGTTCAGTAACCCTAGTTACTAGGGTGTGGTAATGATGCACTTGGTACAGCAATACTCTGAGCTGAATGCTAATGTCATTTAAGGATGGGCAATGATATATATGAATAGTCATTAACTTTAAAAGAATAAAATGGTTCATACGACAATGGTTTTTGTCTTAAAAAAAACAAACACCAAATGTCGCGTCAGTATATGTTGCAAATCATACAAACGGCAAAAACATGCAGGGACGTCTACAGTCTTCAAAAAGTTCTGTGTGGAGCTTCTTCGAGAAAATAAACAAAAATGAGGTGCATTGCAAACTCTGCAAGGTTAAGCTAGTATATCATAAATCCACAACAACTATGCTCAGTAATTTGAGAGCGTGGCATGCAGCACAAAGCAAAGCAAAGCAAATGGAAAGCTTGGTCAACTGAAGAAGTAATTTTGATGATCGACGGGCATTTTCCCTTCTACAGTTGAATATAAAATAATATCAAATAGCACTTTTGCTTGAAATGCCCATCCCTAATGTCAATATGCTCACATGCTCACAATGATCGTGTAGGTGTTTAACTGGTATATTTACTGTCTTGGGTTGGCCTGTTAGCATGCAAATACTCACCATTCTTTCCCAGTTTACCCCAGCCAGTAGCCCAGCAGGGGGTGGAATTGTGAAACTGGCTGGAGTTACCGGCCAGGCAGACAGGTTTGATGTAGCTGGTGAAAGTGACGGCACTGCTGAGCTTCATTAGGGCAATGTCGTTGTTTAACAGCGTGTTGTTGTAGTCAGGATGGACGATGATCTTGGACACAGTGCGGCTTACCTCATGAGCATTAGTGCCAGACTGTGTCTCTCTTCCCAAGTAGAGAGTCCATACACTAAGGGAGTTTCTGGATAAAAGAATAAATCAATCAAACATATGTATTATTATAATTACATGTGCATTGCAGTAAAAAAAAATCTACTGTTGTAAAAAACAAAACAAAGCAGCAGTATTTGACAACAAGAGGGTTGTTGAGTGTTTTAATGTGCTTCTCTATTGCTCCTTAATCCTCTTTTCCACTCCCTGCAGCCGTGTGTGGCTGTGTTGAGTTGTCCGACACATATAAACACACATTAAGTCATAGTATGAAGCCATTGGCTAACCCTGTTTGAATTTTAGAAAGATTGCACGCTAAAGGCTTTTCCACTTTGCTTCACTGCTCAGACCAGGAGGTTGCCACCTGCTACTGACGATGCAAAAGTTCCTGCACTTTCAGTGTTAATTGGTCGTGTGGCAGCTTTACCGGAGTTACCAAAAGATTACTGCATGAATCCCAAGCATATTGTTGACATGACAGGACTCACTAGAGGCCCCACGGTACGATTTTATCCCGATACTTGAGTCACAATACGATATTATTGCGATTTTTAGCATTTTGCAATATTAATTTAACTGTATTAATATTTAACTGTTTAACTGTATTTTTTGTCCACAAAATTCAATCAAGAAGAGAAAATTCTCTGTCTATTCATCTCACTTTGGTCTTTTTAGAGTCAAACCCACAGACACATATCAAACATGTATAGACGACAACAATTGCAGCATTTTCTCAAACTTTCCTCAACTTTAAGCTTCACTGCTCTGTATAGCTTCGATGGTGCCTATAGATTCCTTAGATCTTCTAGCTTCATATGATACCAGTATAGATAGATAGATTACTTTATTCATCCCCAAAAGGAAATTCGGTTGTCACAGCAGTCCGGTATTTAAGTACAATAAAATACAATAGAATAAAATACTGAGGTAGAATAAATAAAAACAACAATAGAAAAAACACAGAATAGAACAAGGACACTTAAGAAGTTAAAAAGAAGATAAGTTGGTAGGTAAGGTACAGTGGTAAGATGATGGTAATTACAATTATACTGATGATATGATGGTAATAATGTTATTGTGTATATTGTATATTGTGTTATCTCAAGTATATTCCTAAAAGTGAGCCAGGGCCTCTGGAAAAAAACAAAAAAGGGTGAAAATACTGGTGGCGGGCCGTCGGAGTGCTAAATATTGATACTAGTTACTAGGGTGTGGTAATGGTTTCTTAGCATAGGGCTTTTCATCTGGAACAGACTTTGCTAAGGCAACAGATGTAGTTGCTATGAGTTTAACTTACGATATTATGCAGTGAGCTGCTGTCAGTACCCACTGGTCACTGATGAGGGTCCCTCCACAGATGTGAGAGTTAAACCCAGCAGAACTGAAGTGCATGCTGACCTGCCAGGGCCAGGACCCAGCTGTGGCATTCTCACCTCCCACTATTCTTGTGTCTCCCTTTGTGTTCAGAGGTGCCACTCCACATTCTGACAGAACATAGACAACTGTGAGTCAGCATATACAGTAATTTGTCTTTGTTTCTCTTCTCTTTGTTTTTCATTTGTAGCTGTACTCATCGTTGATACGGTGGATCTGTGGAATTTATGAAATATGACTGTGCTAACTTACCCTGAGCCTTTGACCCTGTAGGGGAAAAAAAGAAAAAGATAAATACATCTTTATGCGTTTTGTTGACAGGTGAGACTTTGGACCTCAGTAGTGTTCTAACCAGTAAGGAGTCATGAAAGAGGCAACACATCATCTTACTCTCTACATCTTACTCTCATTTCCAACAGCTGAGGCTCTTGAAAGTAACTAGGTAACAACACACCTCTCGAATGTTTACAGGCATTTCAGTTTTTCATTTTTGCAATTAATTTTTTTTTAATATGAAATAGCTCTGCACAACAATAGCCATGAAATAACCCTCGGTTTTAACCTTGTGTATAATAAACAGCCAAATCAACGTAATAAGGTACAACATCCTTCCTTTAAAAAATGACCATATAATAAATCAACCTAACACTGTTAACAAAAACTTAACCTAAGCTTTGAAAGTGAGAATTTATTGATTTCAAGTCACTCATTGTGGAAGCTCACCTGGCCCAGTGAGGACTGCACACATCAGGGGTATCCACACAGTCCAGGCTGCCATACTGTACTGTCACTAACTTTTTGCCTTCGGGTCAATGCTGAGAGATGTTCTGATTTAGTTTTCTGTTGTTCTTTTTTTTTAACTCCTCGGCCACCCCCATGCTCTGTGAGCACTCCCTACTTAAACCTGTTTTTCTTCATACCTCAGGTGAAACGCTCATTAACTCTTAACAAAAGTCCACTTGCAATGCTCATAATCCTCACGTGACAGACTAGTAACAACACTAATGTAACTAGGCTTAACTATTGGCTAGTTTTGCAGGATAGGCTTAAGTGTGCCTATCCTGTATGTACCAGTCTGCCACGTAGGCAGATACACTACTATGGATAGACATCTATCAGACAGTTTCAGAGTCTCTCTGGGTCCTCCGACTTCCTCCCACAGTCCAAAGATATGCAGCTTAGATTTAATTGGTGACTCTAAATTGCCCGTAGGAGTGAATGAGAGCATGAATAGTTGTCTGTCTCTATGTGTCAGCCCTGTGATAGTCTAGCGACCTGTCAAGGATGTACTCTGACTCTCGCCCAGTGTCAGCTGGGGGGCTGCAGCCGATCCCATGAGTTCGGTTAACAGTTAAGGATAATGGATGGATGGATGGAAGGCCAACCATCTTATCTTTTTTATTTATTTGTAGGACAAAATAATTAACCCTTAGAAATGTCCTTGCCTAATTAAAGGATGCAATGTGCTTGTGGGTTTCCCCCCAAAAATTGGGGAGAAATACTGGTAAAAGAAGAATAAAAATCTAGGCAGAACATTCATCTTAATTGAGTTTTGAGTCTTCCCAAGAGTGACAGGGGAAGTGCGTTCCAATGTTGGAGGTCAGATTTAACCTCCTTCACCAGCTTTAAACGTTTTGTGAAGTGAATAGAGGCTATGCAAGATATTAATACCAAGGTATAAAAACAGGATGCCAGATGGAAAGGCTGCGTTTGAGCTGGGATTTCGATTGCCACGTTATTAACAGGGAAACATTGGCTCTTACTAATGTTCACCTTGCAGCCTGAAAGGTTTGCAAAATGTTGAGAATCTTATTAAGGCAGGCGGAAGGGTTCAAGATTGAGAGGAATAGGTCATCTGCATAAAGTGAGAATCTATGTTCAGTCCCATTCCTGTAAATACCAGTGAGAAAGGATGAGCTCCTCAGCGTGATGGAAAGTGGCTTTATTGCGATAGTGAATAACAGAAGCGATAGAGGAGAGCCTTGGAGGCATCCCTGAGCTAAAGGGAAAAAATCATAAGTAATCACACTGGCAGAGGGAGCACTGTGTAGCAATTGAATCCATGAGATAAACCTTTGACCGAAACCAAACCTATCAAGAACTGAGAATACATTTTGACCCCATTCCACTCAGTCAAAGGCCTTATCTGCATCAATAGAGACAACCAGCTCAGGATCTTGTGTTTCTGACTCAGACAACGTATCTAAGACTCGCTTTATGAAACCGGTTTGGTCATGAGAGATAATGTTTCGAAAAAAGGGGTCCAGACAGCCAGGACCCCTGATTAGGGTCCCACCACAGATGTGATCGAGGAACCCAAAAAAATTGAGGTGGACACTGACCTGCCAGGGCCATGAGCCAGCTGCATTCTCATTGCCCACTAGTCCAGTTTTCAGAGGTGCCACTCCACAATCTGACAGAGCATAGACAACTTTGTGTCAGTACAAAACAGTAAAGTGAGGGTATTCATGTGTGAGGCTGAAAAGGTTTGACTGTACTTACCCTAAGCCATTGATCCTGTAGGAATAGAGATTTAAAAAAAAAAGTTAATTGAACCTATATGCCTCATTGTATTTATGTATGCATGTTATTGTTGTTAGACACAACCAATCAATTGACAGATGTATCAGTAGTGTAGTAGATACACTACACAGACACAAGGTGGCACTAGAGTTCCAGCTGCAACTTTAACTCCTGTGGTGTGTCTTATTTTATTTTGTAACTTTATTGAATTGAATAGTTTGAGACATTTTCAGAATGGGCCAAGAACCGCACATGATAACAGTATTTATGTTCGAATAGATTAATGACCAATGAACAGATTACAAAACAAATGGAATGCATTTAACTGGGTGTGAAGCTTTATTGGATCTCTGCCATGCAAATGAAATGTTGACATTCAACACAGTGTTTGTTATGCACTATGAAAGGAATGTTTACTTGACTGTACAGTTCTCATGTTAGAAAATGAATGTTTTAAATGATCAGATAAGAGTTTTATTGTCCATGTTGTTTGTATCCATTGATTGTATTTGTATGCTAGCAAAGAGTAAAACATCTCTATGCCCTATGTGTTTGTCTTATTGTTAGATCCAACGAATGTGAGCTGAAAGGCCGGACGTTGCGCTGCAGGAACAAGTTCAAGGACAGGTGACACTACTCCACTATTGCGTTCAGAAACCCTGAACATTTAAACTTGATACATTCCTGCACATCCCTAAAAAAGTACCATAAAGTTGGATCAAAATCTCTCCATCACAGATACATTTGATACAGTTTGATATCGACAATAAACTGGTTATTTACTATAAAAACGTACCTGTCCCAGTGCGGACTGAACACATCAGGAGTATCCACACAGTCTGGGCTGCCATGCTGTGCTGCCACCAACTTTACAATGCAACTACTACCTATCAAACCTGTTTATCTTCATACATCTAAAAAAAAAAAAAAAAAACCTCCCAGGGAGCTGCATTTAAGGATGCCAATGTCTCCAATCTTGATACTTTAATTTTACCAGCCACATATAAGAGTTGTATTGGCCTTCTCAATTAACTCTCAACTAAAGCAAATATGTTGTAAGGTAATGGTAATGAGTGTTAAAGGTTGTTGTTCAAATCGAAGCAATGACTATGCTTGCTGCTCCAAATTATCCAATGTCTGTTGTTTAGTTACTAATTAAATATGATGCATCATATATTATTTGGATTGTACTATACAATGTTTTGTGTGAAAAACATCATAAAAAAGATGATTACTTTATTGAATTGGGAAACCCATGAATTTGTTTGTCACTTAAGATTTGAAACAAGGTAATAGCCCAAAATCACCTAAAGGAGGCAGTAAAGGTTTTGACATGGTGTGCGTTTGATGGGATAATATTCTGCCAAAAGTCTTTAAAGATGCTTATCTTGTTGGCTCAAACCAGAAAATCATCTAAAAAATGTACAAGGGGTTACAACAAACAAAAGGTAATTCACTGTATGTAAAACAAAAATGGGAAAATGAAGGGAACTTATTTCTAAAGCAAGAAGATTGGGAGAACGTATGTGAGAGTACCTCAAGTTCCCCAATATGGTGAGAGTTTTGCTACAAAAAAACTTAAGTATTTCATAACATACCAGCCTTGTTTATGTTCCTAAGAAGATGAGGAAGAGTAAGTTAGAAAGTGCATTGTTAAGACTGTTAAGAAATCAATTGTTAGTGTAGTGTTCATTTGATCGTCAGCTAAGTCACTGTTAATGCAAAAATCAGCTGCTGACTCATTAGCTGGCATTAATTGTAATTGTTCCCATTAATATCAAACAGTATGAAGTGGGCAAACATCACCTCATTGACTTTGGTTAAAGCAACAGTCAGCTCAATTTTCATCGCCGTTCATTGTTCCTTTTTTTTTTTTTTTTTCAACTCTCATCACAAAATTAATTTTCATTCTCCCTGCTCTCTGGATGTTGGCTTGCAATACAATGGAAGAAACCCTGAACATTTAAACATGATACATTCCTGCACATCCCGAAAAATGACTGTAAAGATGGATCAAAATCTCTCCAACACTGATATATCAGTTTGAAATAGACAATAATCTCCTTATTCAGGATGGATGATGATCCGTGACACGGTGCGGTTCACCTCGTGGACATTAGGGCCTGACTGAGTCTCTCTCCCGAAGTAGAGAAGCCATACACTTGGAAAGTTTCTGCGATAGGGGAATAAAAAAAGCATTACATACTAATTATTAAGACAGAGGATTAGGGTTGCATCGAGTTTTGTCAGAACCACGATGCTGGTGTATCCATTAATATCAGTTCCTCAATTCAATTCAATTCAGCAGACAAATGTAGGAAAAGCAAGCCTCACTGACACCACTCTGACAGTATACTAGTATTTTCCAAGAAAGGAAAGCACATAGACTTTATAAAAGAAGATGACATAGCCACGGTGATGTCACCCCAAAAATTGGGGAGAAATACTGGTAAAAGAAGAATAAAAATCTAGGCAGAACATTCATCTTAATTGAGTTTTGAGTCTTCCCAAGAGTGACAGGGGAAGTGCGTTCCAATGTTGGAGGTCAGATTTAACCTCCTTCACCAGCTTTAAACGTTTTGTGAAGTGAATAGAGGCTATGCAAGATATTAATACCAAGGTATAAAAACGGGAGGCCAGATGGAAAGGCTGCGTTTGAGCTGGGACTTCGATTGCCACGTTATTAACAGGGAAACATTGGCTCTTACTAATGTTCACCTTGCAGCCTGAAAGGTTTGCAAAATGTTGAGAATCTTATTAAGGCAGGCGGAAGGGTTCAAGATTGAGAGGAATAGGTCATCTGCATAAAGTGAGAATCTATGTTCAGTCCCATTCCTGTAAATACCAGTGAGAAAGGATGAGCTCCTCAGCGTAATGGAAAGTGGCTTTATTGCGATAGTGAATAACAGAAGCGATAGAGGAGAGCCTTGGAGGCATCCCTGAGCTAAAGGGAAAAAATCATAAGTAATCACACTGGCAGAGGGAGCACTGTGTAGCAATTGAATCCATGAGATAAACCTTTGACCGAAACCAAACCTATCAAGAACTGAGAATACATTTTGACCCCATTCCACTCAGTCAAAGGCCTTATCTGCATCAATAGAGACAACCAGCTCAGGATCTTGTGTTTCTGACTCAGACAACGTATCTAAGACTCGCTTTATGAAACCGGTTTGGTCATGAGAGATAATGTTTCGAAAAAAGGGGTCCAGACAGCCAGGACCCCTGATTAGGGTCCCACCACAGATGTGATCGAGGAATAGGGATGGGTACCTTTCACATTTGAACCGATACGGTACCGATACCCGGTACCTGGGAATCGGTACCGGTACTCAACGGTACCAATTTCCGGTACTTTTGCGTTTGATTATGTGGTAATAAATGTTAATTTGTTTAATAATAAAATCAATTTTTTTCAATTCAACATATTTATTTCTCAAAATATAAACTTTAAAAAATATATCAAAACAATATAAAATCCGGGATGGGCAGTGCTTTATTGTTGAGCGAACATGCATTTTGTAACATGAAGGTTGCAGTGTTACCAAAGAATGCAGAGGAGCGCTCTCAGATGGCAAGCGCACGGAGGAGGAAAAAAAAAAAGTTGCAAGTGCACGTGTGATTTGTTGTGATGACGTCGTAGCTGTGCGGCGCAGCACCGGTCAGACAGTATTGTGGCCATAGCATGGTTGGAATAAACAAAGTTGAGTCGGGCTACTCTGTGCACATATCGAGGATGACGCAGGAGTCTGAGGGATTTAATTTCAGCGAGGCAGTTTGGAGTAAATTGGCAGGTAATATTCCTGAGTTGAAGAGCAGAGTATTAGCGGAGGACCAGAGATGCAGCAGCTAGCTGCTAGCTGCTAGTGACTGGTCTACAGAAGAATGGAGAGAGCAAACAGAGTAAGGAAGGTCCAATCTCGAGGCAGACGAAGGCCAAGCCCGGGTAGAGACATTGGAGAGATAGCAGCTGGCTGCTAGCAGGCCGAGAGCCAGGCTGTTCGTCTCTGCGCCGGGCTGGAAGAGGGCAGCAGCTAGTGGCTAGTGGCCGCGGTGAGCAGACAGGCCGTTTGATTTTACATGAATCGGTACTCGGTAGTACCGAAGGAATTCGGTCGGTACCTATAAAAGTACCGAATTCGGTACCCATCCCTATCGAGGAACCCAGAAAAATTGAGGTGGACACTGACCTGCCAGGGCCATGAGCCAGCTGCATTCTCATTGCCCACTAGTCCGGTTTTCAGAGGTGCCACTCCACAATCTGAGTGTGGCATCGAGTTTTGTCAGAACCACGCTGCTGGTGTATCCATTAATATCAGTTCCTCAATTCAATTCAATTCAGCAGACAAATGTAGGAACAGCAAGCCTCACTGACACCACTCTGACAGTATACTAGTATTTTCCAAGAAAGGAAAGCACATAGACTTTATAAAAGAAGATGACATAGCCACGGTGATGTCACCCATTCTTATCCTATCAATTGTTTTAAAGCCATGAGTTTGGCATGTTGGCTGTCACCATATTTGTATGGAAGAATTATCCTATCTTTATTCATGAGCATAGATTTTCAGTTTGAGAGCATGATTTTCAGTGACACAGCTCCTTCTCATGCTCAGATTTATTCTCCTCATGCTCACATTTTGTGCTCGCACTCAGATTTCTAGATTAATATTAATAATAGATAAATACATTGCTTAACAATAACTGCATTGAGTTAGATGACAGGAGACTGAGTGAACACATAAACAGGGAAAATTATACTGAAAATAAAACGCACGTGGACATAGAATCTGTAAGGTAAATTGGAAAATAAAACTCAACACAGTTAACACAGTATTTGTTTTAATTGTTGTAATTATGTTTGGCTCAGGTGAATTAAATTTGTACATTACATTATTTTTTTCTTCCCATTATTGTCGAAATCATTCCAAATATTTCTAACATAAGTGCATTTGGCACAAAATAAATTTAATTGAGTGTCCCATGAAATAAATAAATAAGTGTAGGAAATATGCCTGCCACTACACAAGAATAGACTGTATGTTTAAAAAAAACTCTGAAGAAGGTAATCTTACACATATATCCACTGAATCTATTTTTCTGAATGAAGTTTTCCTCTAGGTGATCCAGAGAGGCTGGACCAGTGGGTGCGCAACATTAGAAGACAGAACTGGACTCCGAACAAGGCTTAAAATTGTTAAACTGTTACTTGTGTACTGGGTGTGATTCTTTTGTCATATATAATATAAAAAAGGCACCTTCTTCAAAGCTGGCATTCATCTGTTTCCTATATTAATTAGAAATTGTCATCCTAACCTTTAACATAATGCAATAGTTCATAATTCTCAATGTTATTATTAGGATTGGATTTGCTTGTTAACATTGACCAGATTTTAGGTCTTCAGAATAAAAAGAATGGAAAAGCTAGTATTTGCTGGTAACATATGTATCTATTGTGAAAAAATATTTTTAGCTGCACACTGAATTGTCTTAAAGCCTGCTATTTTTTCTTAATGTTATATTAATATGTTTTTGTATAGTACTGTGTGATTTGCTTGTCTTTTCAATTGACATATTTTCTGTCAGCAGTAAAGAGAACTGGAGAACATATAAACATTTATTAATACAAAATATAACATTTATAACAATATATACATATAACACAAGGGCCCAGAGAGCAGCAGACCATACAGTGTGTTGGGGGAAGGGGATAAAGGGTGGAATAGAGGAAGAGCAACAGAACAGGAAACAGTGTTATGGCTACATTTGTTGTGTTTTTTTTTTACTTTTTAACAAATGTCAACATTAGCCATGACAGTCAGGGCTATTTTAATGCCTAAAATGTGTCCCAAAGGCCAAATTCAAAAGCAGTGACACTGCAAACTGTCAGCAGTTCACTGCATTTGGATGTGGTCTTTCAGGCAGTTGGCCAATGCCCCTAAAAACATATCATTTCCATGCAATGCAGGACTTTTACTTGTAGTGGAGTAATTTCACAGTGTGGTATTAGTACTTTTATTAAAGGAATCTACAAAATGCATTTTAATCAATATATATTTTCTATATATTATTGTAGTATTGTTGTAATAAATGTATTATATAACCAACATGTTTATGTTTTCAAAGTAGAGGTAATCTTAAAATACTGTTAGTGTGGTTTAATTTATAAAAACGCATAATAGTTTGAATAAACTGATCATGTTTCTTATATTGAATCTTTACCTGAAAGTAAGTTAACAGGCAATGTAATATCAACTGTCAAGACTTAATTAACAAAAACTGGTACTTACGGTTTATCTGGAGTGGAGCAGCTTTGGTGGAGATCTCACTCGCTGCCATTACTGATTTACTGAAATAAATATGCATGTTGTAAGAAACACCGAAGTGCCGTTCTTTCTCCACTGTCATTATGACAATAATCACACACAGTGCTGTCAATGGCGGTACACGTGAATAAATAAACCCCCCCGCGGACTTTTATTACTGTCAAAACCACTAAGCATTCTAAGCTTTAATGAAACGCATAGCTGTTATGCACTGGTGCATCTGAACTGAAAATCAGCAATAAATCCCGGCGATAATAATTATGACTAAAATTACGCAGGTCATCATCAATACAATATATATAGCAAGAACATTGTGGCTACCAGTAACCTCACATTTAGCTAGCTTACTAACATTAACACACACACACACATATATATATGTATATATATATATATATATATATGCCTATGTAATAAACGGTAATTAATAGCATCACTCTGATTCGCGGCCAAATTGCTGCAATCGCCGACAATATGTAGTTTAACCAACTTTAACAGATTGCAATGAAATAATGAGCATATATATTGAGTAATATAATATCAGTCTAAATGTCAGGTCGTTATTATTTCAAGTTTCGTTGTATAGTTTTTGTTTTAACTTACCTTTGTTAAGATAACTGAGAAGGCGGCAACCGGCGGCAAGGGTATGCACCGTTATGTAGCATCCGTAGCATCAGAGTAGCATATAGCCTAGCTTCTTAGCCTAGCTCCTTAGCCTCAGCTATCTTGCTTGGTGGACGTGTTTCAGTGCATGAGCCCGCCTCCACTCCAGCTCTTAGCCAATCGTAGGGAGTTGGGCGGAGTCAGCCCTGCCAAGATGGCGACTGGGGGAACGCCCACAAAGCTTCATTTGCGCTCTTCAGAACCCTATGGGTGACGTCACGGTGACTACGTCCATTATTTATACAGTCTATGTGCAACAGTCATAAGTCGAGCGGTGTACGGGGCTTTGTTGTATTGTAAAATAGCCATTCGGAATTGCGCGGTGTATGGAATATGAATGTGCTAATAAAACTTGCTGAACAGAGTATTGAGTGCTTTGTGTTTGGCCAGCTCACTAGTGCAGTTTTTAAAAAGTGCCACGACAGTTGCTATCTATTGCATTTTAAACACCGGGACGCCGGTTCGCATCCCGGCCGCTGCACTCTTGTTGCATGTCATATTATGATTTTTAAATTTAAATTTATATTATTTAAATTTATTACTGAATCGGAATCGGTGTAACCAACTGATTCTCTTATTGAAACGTTTAACAAGAGATGATGGGTAAATAGGCTAATTACTAGCAGGTGAAGGTAATACATTGCAGTACACCCACCAATATTATCCTCAAATCATTATCATCATAGTGTATTTATCATTATACCTTTTTAATCATGTAGCCTAGCCTAGCGAAGCATGTGATTTTTGAGTTCAAGCACACATTTTGAAAGAAAGCAGCAGATATCTGAGTGCAAGCACAAAATCTGAGCATGAGAAGGAGCTGTGTCACTGAAAAGGAATAAAATCATGCTCTCAAGCTGAAAATCTAAGCTCTTGAATAAATATAGTATAATTCTTACATATATTAGGGTTTTTGTTTTTTTTGTGCCAAGACCCGCTATATTTTGATGAATGGATTGAGAGGCAGTGGTTAAACAGGTTGGCGAGACCAGGTAATCTTAGAAAATGCGAAGGTATCAGCTAGTTTGATTGGCAAGGTAAATCCATAATTCACGTTGGCTGTTATTTTAATTGAGATTTTAATTTTGGCTTGTGAAAAACAGGCATAAAACATCTTTTGTTAGTTACTCTCCTAGACTCAAAGTAGGAAACCCAGAGAACCATAGCTGACTTAAACCAGGTGCGCTTTCTCTAATCTTCATCCATTTCAGATTGGGTCAGACTAACTGCTGTGTTGCTCTGTGCAAAATTTTAAACAAACCAAACAGGAACTGAGGGATCAGAGAAAGAATCACAGCAAAATATTTTGCTCATTTGGTCATGCAGTCTAATCTGTCACAGTTGATTTCAGCGACCCCAAATAGACAGCTCCTTATTGCCCTTGTTGGAGCATTAATCTATGGAACTGTAGCTTTTTAAAAGAAATGTTACAATTCTGTCATGCTAAAGTGAATCAGGCAATGGCTATGTATGGTAGCTTCTAGTGAAGAGTTACTTTGTTCTTAATCACAGGTTTTTCCATCTGGAACAGAGTTTGATAAGGCAACAGATAGAGCTGCTATGAGTTTCACTTACAATATGATGCACTGGGCTGCTGTGAGTACCCACTGGTCACTGATGAGGGTACCGCCACAGATGTGAAGTGCAGCAAAACCAATGTGCATGCTGACCATCCATGGCCATGAGCCAGCTGTGGCATTCTCACCTCCCACTATTCTTGCGACTGTCTTTGTGTTCAGAGGGGCCATTCCACAATCTGACAGAGCACAACTGTGAGTCAGTACATACACAATAAAGGGACGTGGTTCATGTGTGAAACTGAAAAGGTTTTCTGTAGGTGGCTGTGTTGTGCCAGCAACTGGTTAGCTTAGCTTGCATAACAGCCAGAAAAAGAGGGAAAGAGTAAGCCTGGCTCTTTTCATTGGTGTACCAGCCTAACAGCTCCTCTAAAGTTATGTTAAAGTGTTGCATTGCAGCCTTACATGCTTGATTATTTCTTGGCCAAGAGCAGGAACCATGAGGTAGGCTTAAACCAGCAAAGACTTCAGGAAGGATTTTGTTAACTTTGAACAGAGCCAGGTTAGACTGTTTCCAATCTTTATACTATGCCATCTCGCTGTATCTTCATATTCATATTCACCATCTAACTCTTGGCCAAAGGAAATCAGGGCATTTCCCAAAATGTCAAACTATTTCTTTATGAATCAGCTTTTCTTTTACGTAGTCATAATAAATTCCTTGATGTAAGACTAAAATCATATTTTTTATATTAGATATATATATATATATATATATATATATATATATATATATATATATATATATATAATATTATATTTATATTTTTTAAGTAAACAATGTTGAATAATGGCTAAATGGTGTTAGATCATACCAATTGCTTAGTTTATGTAAGAGTAATGGAATTCTTTAATTTCACTGCAATTTGTGACGTTCATACTAAAACCACAACTGTGCTTGCTGCCCCAACCCTTTATGACAAAAAATTTTGTTTAACCTGACATGACCTGACCGCTCCTTAACATGAGACACAGATGTGTGAAGGGGAATTTTCCAGTAAGGAAGATAACCTTTTTTCTTTAGTCCATGCTTGATTGCTAGATGCTGAACAACTTACCACACCTTTATTTCAGTCAGTCTGGATATTTTTAGGTCAGACTGGAAACGTCCCTTCTGACTCATCAGTTAGATGAGTTTACACACATTTTATAACAAATATCAGTAATGTTTTATTGATAAATCCTATGAGTCATATTTAATGATGTGTTGGGTTAGAGTTAATGTGGTTCTGCCAATAGTTTAAACAAGGCTTGAGTGCTATTATAATGTGTCATACCCGATCATAACCCCAGTGATGATGCATTAAGATTGGCCAATGTCTGCCGAATTGGTATGTTATGATGCCCACAGTGAAACAATAGATGATGAAAAAGTTGTTAAAAACAAACGTCAAGAACAAATCAAAAGTAGTCCGTTCAGCTACGCAACACATAACAATACATTGTTATTCTAACCCGGCATGCTTCTTTGTTCTCTTGGCCCATGCAACTTCTTTCATCAGCTGGTATTGGGTGGTTGCACTGCTTTTATGCAATGCCAGGATTCTGAAGCTCCTGCAGTGGTTGATTAGTTTAATATCAGACAACGCCCATTTGTGTGTTCTCTTATGTGCATTGCAACCACAGGAAAATATCTACTGTTAAAAAAAGAAAAAGAAAAGTTAGACTCCTTTAATGTTGGTGTGACCTAGCCAATGGCTACCACTTGCATGTTAGCTACTAGTGAAGCGACACTTTGATCTTAATCATAGCAGTAAAGTGAGGCTCTTTAATAAGTGAAGCTAAAAATATTTTCTGCAGGTAGCTGCATTCATTGTTGTTCCAGTGGATCTTTGGAATATATGAAATGTGACTGTGCTTACCCTGAGCCCTTGATCATGTAGGAAAAGATTTTTTTATTTTTATTTAATGTACGTGTGTGTGTGTGTGTGTGTGTGTGTGTGTGTGTGTGTGTGTGTGTGTGTGTTAATGTTGTTAGTGAAATGTGTCATATTTTATTTTCTTACTTGGTCAGACGAATAACTTAAGACGTTTTCAGAGTGGCCCAAGAATTTTCTAAAGTATTACACATCACTAAAATGTAGTTGGTGGAGCTTTATTGGATCTCTGCCATGCATTTTTTTTACCATGACACCTCACTGCTCAGTACATGAACATTACACTTGAAGTTGACCGATTTATCTTCCTTCACAGAGATCGAGACAGTCACCTAAACTATTTAGATTTATATTGCATGACTCCTTTTAGTCATGTTTGTCTCATTATGGGTTGTGTTAGAGTTTGTTTTTTTGCCAAACAGATGAGAGGAGAGTAATATCCTTTTAACTATTTATTAAGACAATAATGAAAGAGTGAGTCATGTACACAGACCTTCTCTGTTCAGAAATCACAGTCTGTCGAGCAGTTAGCTGTGAACAAAAATGAACTAAACAGTTTTATCAAAATAAAAAATGTACAGTCTATGTGTGCAACAGGATCCAAGTTACAAAAATCAGTGTTTTATCAGATTAATGTCAACGATGGAGGAAACAAAAGACAGCACTCAGACAAGCATATTGAAGTACATTGCTCTGTGTGACATTTTGCAAACTTTCAAGTCAAGGCAATATATAGCACCAAATCAAAATCCATGTTCTTCAGGCATTCAGGGCTGTGAGATTTGTCCCGTTTGTCCTAGTGGTGCGGCCTTACCTTGCTGTCTAATCAGCGAAGTCACTCAACCAATCATATTCGGTACAATGGTGATTGGCATGCCCGCCCAGGCCCGCCCCCTTACTGACAAAAACAGCAGAGGAAGGCGGACCCGCGCGCGTGCAAAGCGTGATTTTCTCCTCGCAGGTTACGAGTGCGCGATTTATGTCAGTGTTCTAATCCCTTATAAAACATCCTGATTCCAGTTCTGTGGAAGAGAAATAATCCATATCTGTGTGTGGCTTTTTTTGTGGAAGGAGGTGGTCATTATACCCTGTGTGATAGGGTTTTTTTGTTTTGTTTCAACAGTTTATTAGATTGTTGTGGATTGAAGTTAATTTAGGAATTACACAATTCTAAATAAATTGAATAAGAGAAACGGTTGAACAGCCTCATGCTTTCTCTGTATGTAACGTGTGCGGTGTGTAGGGGTGGGGGGCGGGAGGGATCAATCTTGGAATAATTGTTGAATAGTTAATAGCGAATATCAAATAGCACTTTTGCTTGAAATGCCCATCCCTAATGTCAATATGCTAACATGCTCACAATGATCATATAGGTGTTTAACTTACTCACTTACTCTTGCTTTGTTGCTTGACTTCATCCTTGCTTGTGTTGTATTACTCTCATTTGTACGTCCCTTTGGATAAAATCGTCTGCTAAATGACATTGTAGAATTGTCTTGGGTTGGCATGTTAGCATGCAAATACTCACCATTCTCTCCCAGTTTACCCCAGCCAGTAGCCCAGCAGGGGATGGAATTGTGAAAGTGTGGAGTTACCGGCCAGGCAGACAGGTCTGATGTAGCTGGTGAAAGTGACGGCACTGCTGAGCTTCATTAGGGCAATGTCGTTGTTTTTGTTTGTTTTTTTTTTATATTTTTTTTGGCATTTTTACTTTATTGAAAGTGATAGATAGACAGGGTGGAGGACATGTGGCAAAGGGACCTCAGGCCGGATTCGAAACCGGGTCCGCCGCAGGAAGGACTCAGCCTTCATGGTACGCACTCTACCAGTGTGAGCCACCGGGACGCCCCAGGCCAATGTCGTTGTTTAACAGCGTGTTGTTGTAGTAAGGATGGACGATGATCTTTGACACAGTGCGGCTTACCTCATGAGCATTAGTGCCAGACTGTCTCTCTCTTCCCAAGTAGAGAGTCCATACACTAAGGGAGTTTCTGGATAAAAGAATAAATCAATCAAACATATGTATTATTATAATTACATGTGCATTGCAGTAAAAAATCTTATGCTGTAAAAACAAAACAAAGCAGCAGTATTTGACAATAAGAGAGTTGTTGAGTGTTTTAATGTGCTTCTCTATTGCTTCTCTTCCACTCCCTGCAGCAGCATGTGGCTGTGTTGAGTTGTCCGACACATATACACACACATTAAATGCAGTGATAGTATGAAGTCATTGTTGTTGAATTTTAGAAAGATTGCAGGCTAAAGGCTTTTCCGCTTTGCTTCACTGCTCAGACCGGGAGGTTGCCACCTGCTACTGATGGTGCTAAAGTTCCTGCACTTTCAGTGTTAATTGGTTGTGTGGCAGCTTTACCGGAGTTACCAAAAGATTACTGCATGAATCCCAAGCATATTGTTGACATGACCACTAGAGGTGGGACTCACTAGAGGCCCCACGGTACGATTTTATCCCGATACTTGAGTCACAATATGATACTATTGTGATTTTTAGCATTTTTCAATATTAATTTAACTGTATTGATATTTAATTGTTTAACTGAATTTTGTGTCCACAAAATTCAGTCAAATAAGAGAATATTCTCAGTCTATTCATCTCACTTCAGTCTTTTTATTTCTCAAACGCAAAGTCACCCCCCAGTTCGGAAAATATAGTTAAGCCAGCCGGCACTTGTTTTCACGATGCCTGTATTTACTACACATTACAGTACCAATGTGTTAGAGTGGCCTTCAAAATAAAAGCAGTTCAACTGTATTTCCATCTAATTTCAAATTACAATTAAAAGGAAACTCTCCATAATAAGAGCCTCATTCCACTCCAGTTGGACAGTGGACCAACTTGATTTCAGTACATTCTAATGTATTATTCTAAAAATAAAGCCTTTTGAAAAACTTGCATAATACACAGTTTTTCTTCTTATTTCAGATTGCAAATAAAAGAAGCCCGTGCATAATCAGAGACTCATTCCACTTCAGGTAGACAGTGGACATCCTCAGGAGGAAAAATGAATTAATTAGAGGAAAAATAGCAGATTATATGAGATTTCAAATGGCTTTTACTTTGAATGATACATCAGAATGTCCTGTAATCAGCTGAGGGACATCCTGAGGGTGTCCACTGCCCATCTGAAGTTAAATTAATCTTTGATTAAGGGCTGGTTTTTTTTATTATTGTAATATGAAAATAGAAGGAAAAGATTCTATTATGTGAGACTTCAAAAGACTTTTATTTTGAATCAATACATCAGAATGTCTTGCAGTCAGCTGAGGGATGTCCTGAGAATGTCCACTGTCTACCTGAGGTGGAGTGAGTCTTTGATTATGCTCCGTTTTCTTTTAATTACAATTTGAAATGAGATGGAAATACAGTTAAACCGGAAAACTGCTTTTATTTTGAAGGCTTTTCTAACACATTGGTACCTTAAATGTCTAGTAAATACATGCATCGCGAAAAAAAGTAGCGGCTGGCTTTACTATTTTACTAACTGGGGGCTGGCTTGAACGCAGTAATATACGGCATATTTTGTCCATGGACATATCCTCCAACCTTGAGTTTACCCTCCTTTCGCCTTTAAAAAGTGTGTATGTGTCCATGTTAGAAATGTAATCACATGAGAAAGCGTGCCTGTGCTGCTGCATGTTGCATGGAACTGCATGGACCTAATGAAAGAGGCCGCGGCCATGGGAACCTCGGGGTCATAGAATCCTGACTACATGACCACTAAATAGCAAAACGTCAATTTTCTAAATCAACATTCGGGCCCTTATTCTCATACTTGATATCCTGGTCATGCATTGTGTTTAAAAAAAGATAAAAGTAGGACTTTGGTATGATGTTTAATGTAAATGAAAGGTTGATTATTGAAAAAAACAGGTCACTTTTCCTTATCTGTGTTTTGATTTCCAAACGGATATAGATTGAACGGAAGATACACGGATTCAATTTGACAGAATCCATTTCAACCCATTGTGACCAACAGAGAAAACTTACAGTAATTTGTTTTATTTTTAGGTTTATTGTGGTAAAAGCTTTATACCATTATCCATGAAAATGATTGGTGCAAAGATGTATTTTAAATGCAATTAGTTACATTAATATCGGCCAGTAGGAAAGAAATATGTGCAATACAAAACATGCTTCGAAAAATCTGATCTAAAGCTCCAGTTTGATGACCCCTCCACCACACAAATTCCACTACAGTCCGTGTCATGTTATACATGAATGTAATATTTCTAAAAATAAATGTAATGGCAAACATAGCCCAACAGAATAGAAAATCAAGAAGTTGTTAGTGCCAACTGTGCTATGGTGCTACAATGTGCTGCTGGAACAATGTCACCAAGACACCAACAAATGTAAGCTCAGCTGCTGCAGTCGATGCGGTGGAATTCGTGGTCATATTTGCTGTCACGGTCACGTTTGGAGCTGCTGTCATGGTAACGTTTGGAGCTGCTGGGACTGCGCTGCGACACACAAAGCTGTCATCTTGGTCTGTGCCGGTGGAGTTGTAAGTCACAAAGCTAACATTCGCTCCCCCCACTTGATCCAGGATCCAACTCTGGAACTCAGACAATCGGGCATAGACTGCAGGGAAATTGGCCAGGGCACAAGGTATTCCAAAACTAGTAATACCAGCCTGGATCCAGTTTGAGTCTTGTTTGCATTGCAGAGGTCCCCCAGAGTCCCCCTGAAAAAAAGAGTGACAAAACACAAACAGGTGAATAACACTGCGGCTAACATGCACAGAATAAGAGTAGAGTAGTCTTACCGAGCAAAGCACATGCTGTCTGACAATGACATTTAATTAAGAAAAATCCGAAAGTTTATATTATGTGCTGGAATTGGTAAGGAGGGATGCAAGACTGACCTTGGGGAAAAAAAGATACAATAGGTTGTTTGTACTTATTATGACCCGTGCAATGAACAATATAATAGTTATTTTATTTCCCTCAGGTTCAAGATTACAAGCAGTTAATATGAAATTGGCTGTTTGCGTGTTTCTTGAAAATTATGAAAAGGCCTTATTAGGGGAAAATAACAAAAACAAACTACGTCACGTTCAAAGTTGTGTGTGTGTGTGTGTGTGTGTGTGTGTGTGTGTGTGTGTGTGTGTGTGTAATTTCATCATTTACTTGCATACAGAAGTGAAGAACTATCATTAAAGTACTAATAAGTAATTCGATGATATTTTCCTAAACTTAATCAAGTAGTTTTATTGCCAAAGCTAACCAATGCTATTTAGGCACAAGAAAGTGTTGAACTCTTGCCACCGGTAAGGGCACTAATCTAGGAAATGCCCTAATGGGTTGTATCAGAAGGGAATAACAAATGGAAGATGTGTGTGAGTATACAAGAGTTTCTTTTGGCAGTGTGAATGAAGAAAGCGAAATTAAAAAGTCGTCGGTAAAGCTACATGAAATATTTCAACAACAGATTATTATTATTACAAAGCATGCGCCTTTGTTCTCTTTTCCGGCACAAATCATTTCTTCAGTGATCGGTACAACAAAGCGGTAGTTGCAAAAGCACTCCTTTTCTCCAATGACAGGAACCTCGACCTCCTGCAGTGAGTCAGCGCCTGGTTCTGTGGAGAGAAAGTATGAAATCAGAAGACACTGTTATTTTTTTTTTTCACGGTTTTCAGAAAATTTTGAGACGACAGTGAAATACGTGCCGCGCTGTGAATCTCACTAAGCACACTAATGCTTTGAGCTGAATGCTTACTTCAGTATGGTAACTTTTTCAAAATGACAATGCTAACATGTTGATGTAAAGAAGATACTATGTTTACCTGTCCTGGGTTAGCATCTAAGTATGTTAATACTCACGATCACTTCCAAATCTGCCCCAGCCTGTGGTCCAGCAGGGGGTGGAGTTGTGAAACTGGCTGGAGTTACTGGCAAGACAGACAGGTCTGATGTAGTTAGTAAAAGTGACGGGGCGGCTGAGCTTCATCAGGGCAATGTCGTTGTCAAATGTTGTGCTATTGTAACCAGAATGGACGATGATCTGTGACACGTGACGGTTCACTTCATGAACATTAGGTCCGGACTGAGTCTCTCTTCCCAAATAGAGAATCCATACATCAGTTGAGCTTCTGGATAAAAGAATTAAAAACAAATTGACATGAAGAATTGTATTTTTTTTTAATAAATTGTCATGCTTTGGTATTTTCTGGGGCCGTAGAGTCCCTAAAATACTGTATGTGAGGTCTGCGTCTGGGAGTGTTTCCTGTTTAGGTCTCAGAACTTTGACCCTTTCAAAGTGGGTCAGCTGGCTGGTTTTTTTTTACACCTTGCTAACAAAGCTAGCTAGCTAGTGCTAACTGCTAACTTTGATCCGCCCTCTTGTCCAAATATGGTCATTTCGGTCTCCAAAAAAACAAGATGGCAACAGCTAAAATGTCAAACGTCCACTTCTTTTGAAGTGTCTAGTCTATGATTGATATAAACTTATATTCAAGTAAGGATAACTGAGGCTCATCAAGTTATTATTTTATTCATCGAAAATTAATGATCTGAAATACTATTTAGATTACCAGTGTGATCAGTTTATCTTTTTTGTTTTGTTTTAAAATGTGTAAATGAGAGCTGCTGGGCCAGACCTGTCTGTTGAGAATGTCATTCTTAATTGTTCATTTAGTAGCAATATGCAGTACATTCTTATTCAGTATGTAGAAGTTGCACGTTAGTATGCGATTTCTCTCTCAAAAATGTAAAACATTACCTGTCACACACACATTTTTCAGTATTATTCTAGGCCAATTCATCTTTTTGGTTACTAGCGAAGAAACACTTTGTTCTTAATCAGAGGATTTCCCATTTGTCATAAAGGTTATTGGGCAACAGATGCAGGAGCTCTGAGTTTCTCTTACCTTACGATGCAGTGGGCTGCTGTGAGCACCCACTCGTCACTGATGAGGGTCCCTCCACAGATGTGACCGACAAACTGAGAAATATTGAGGTGGACACTGACCTGCCAGGGCCATGAGCCAGCTGTGGCATTCTCACCGCCCACTATTTTTGTGTTCAGTAGTGCCACTCCACAATCTGACAGAGCATAGACAACTTTGTGTCAGTACAAAAAGGTTTTCCATAGGTAGCTGTTGTTGACCGCAGCTCTGGAGTGTATGACATGTGATTACTTACCCTGAGCCTGTGATCCTGTAGGAATAGAGATTTTTTAAAAATGTTAATTGCACTTGTGTGTGTTTGTGTCTGTGTGTGTCTGTGTGTGTGCGTGTTATTGTTGTTAGACCCAACCAATCCATTGATAAAAGTGTCAGTAGTGTAGTAGTTATGAGTAGCTACAGACACACTGCAACTTTAACTCCTGTGGTGTGTCTTATTTTATTTTGTAACTTTATTGAATTTAATAGTTTGAGACATTTTCAGAATGGGCCAAGAACCGCACATGATAACAGTATTTGCGTTTGAATAGATTAATGACCAATGAACAGATTACATAACAAATGGAATACATTTAACTGGGTGTGAAGCTTTATTGGATCTCTGCCATGCAAATGAAATGTTGACATTCAACACAGTGTGTGTTATGCACTATGAAAGGAATGTTTACATGACTGTACAGTTCTCATGTTAGAATGAATTAAAATGTTGAATGTTTTAAATGATCAGATAACAGTTTTGTTGTCCGTGTTGTTTGTATCCATTGATTGTATTTGTATGCCAGTAAAGAGTAAAACATCTCTATGCCCTAATGTGTCTATGTGTTTGTCTTATTGTTAGATCCAACAAATGTGAGCTGAAAGGCTGGACGTTGTTGCGCTGCAGGAACAAGTTCATGGGCAGGTGACACTACTCCAACAGCAAAGAATCATTAAGGAGGTAAGTTTGGCTACCCTATTTATGAGATCTAAAGTGCATGTGAAGTGCATGGCACAAGTGCATTTAGGGCATCTGATTGCAGCCTTGTTATGTTCCGCAGAAGAGGAGGAAGAGTAAGTCTGAAAAGTGCATTGTTGAGTCTCGGAATCAATTGTTAGTGTAGTGTTCATTCGATCGTCAGCTAAGTCACTGTTAGTGCAAAAATCATCTGCTGACTCATTAGTTGGCATTAATTGTAATCATTCCCATTAATATCAAACATTCTAAAGTGGGCTAACATCACTTCATTGACTTTTGTTAAAGCAACAGTCAGCTCAATTTTCAACACCATTCATTGTTATGTCTTTTTTTTTTTTTCTTTCAACTCTCATTACAAAATTAATTTTCTCTCTGGATGTTGGCTTGCAAAACAATGGCAGAAACCCTGAACATTTAAACTTGATACATTCCTGCACATCCTGAAAAATGACTGTAAAGATGGATCAAAATCTCTCCAACACTGATATATCAGTTTGAAATAGACAATAATCTGGTTATTCATTAAAAAAACGTACCTGTCCCGGTGAGGACTGAACACATCAGGACTATCCACAAAGTCCGGGCTGCCATGCTGTGCTGTCACCAACTTTATGCCTCGAGTGAAGGCAAAGACTTCTTCAGATTACTTTTGTCTCTGTCACTCCTGTTTTTCTTTATCCCAATCTTGTTAAACCTGTTTGTTTTTTACCAGCCACCCCTTCTCATTCAACTCTTAACTAAAGCAAATGTATTGGTCAATGGTAATGAGTGTTAAAAGTTGCTGCTTTAATTTATCCAATGTCTCTTGTTTAGTTACAAATTGACTTATATATTTAACCCATTTAAGCCGGGAAAGCATTACCACATTTCTACCATTGAAACCGGGAGTGCTGTTGCGTTACTCTACCATTAAGGCCGGGACAGCGGATATGTCATTTTGTAGTATTTGTATTTTTTCCACCTATTTTCGGTCTCTTGGCCAATGAAATGTGGGAGTGTCGCAATGCAACATTGGACTTTTCCAGAACTTTGAAATCATGGCAGAAGACGACTATAGCGGAGGAGCTCAGCAGTAAGTGACGGAAGCGATCTGATGAAAACAGCGCCGATGATTTTATTGCTGATCCGGACTTTGAACCCTCGGAACCAATCGACCGGCATTTATGGATGAGAAATATGTTTTTAGACGACATATTTTCACCGAAGAACAGACAGATTTGTGGCCATCTGGAGATTATAATAATATTATTAATAATATATTAATATTAATAATAATAATAATTGATTGTGATGATGATATTAAAAAAGTGACTGTTTATGTCTTATATTACTTTATGCGTCGTTGAGTACCCTGAAAAGTGCAATATATACAATGTATTATTATTATTATTTATTATTATTATTATGATAATTATTGATTTTTTTTATTACAGTAGGGTAATGAGAACTATGTCTATTTCTTCCAATGGTCATATCATGTTTGCATCTTGCTAATGGGCATGTATTAGTATTATGCATAGGATTTTTTATTCAGTCAAATGTAACATTTGCTGAGTTTGTTGATATTTAAAAAAACTTTATTGAAGGTTTGGACAAATAAACTCCTCTCATGAAAGCCACGGGTATAAGCTCTCAAATACTTTTTGAATTTCATTTCTATCTACAGAGGCTGAAAAATCTTCTATTGAATTTCCAGAAAAACTTCAGGTTTTAGGGGTTTCTTTCAAAATCGCCAATAGGTTTTCCAGGCATTTTTTCTCAGGCGTTTTAGGCCTTAATGGGTTAAAATATTAATATAGATTTTAAGCTAGATATAATGGTAAAATCATTAAATATGATGCAGTAATATGGATTGCACTATACAATGTTTTGTGTGCAAGACATCACACCAAAGGGATCAGCTTCAACATAAAAAAATTGATTACACGTTGACTTATCAATAATTGAACACCTTTACATCAAGGATTTGAATATTCCTTTCACCATTGTATGTAGGCCAAGACATGTATTGTCAGTAATAATATTACCAACAGTGCTAATTTGACAGAATCCATGTATTTTCTTTCATTTTTGATCTAGGTTATAGATTTAGTCTTTTATTTCAACCCATTGTGACCAATTGAGAAACAGACAATGTTTTATCATTTGCTTTAATATTAGGTTTATTGTGGTACAACTGATTGACAAATGATTGGTGTTCAGCAAAGATGTATTTTGAATTAAATTAGTGTTACATTAATATAGGCCAGTAGGGAAAAAAATGTGCAATACAAAACATGCTTCAAAAATCCTAAACTAAAGCTCCAGTTTGATGACACCTCCAACACACAAATTCCACTACAATCCGTGTGATGTTATTCATAGGTGTAATATTTGTAAAAATTATTTAAAGGCAAACATAGCCCAACAGAATAGAAAATCAAGAAGTTGTCAGCGCAAAACTGCTATGGTGCTACAATGTGCTGCTGGAACAATGTCAGCAAGACACCAACAAATGTAAGCTCAGCTGCTGCAGTCGATGCGGTGGAATTCGTGGTCATATTTGCTGTCACGGTCACGTTTGGAGCTGCTGTCATGGTCACGTTTGGAGCTGCTGTCATGGTAACGTTTGGAGCTGCTGGGACTGCGCTGCGACACACAAAGCTGTCATCTTGGTCGGTGCCGGTGGAGTTGTAAGTCACAAAGCTAACATTTGCTCCCCCCACTTGATCCATGATCCAACTCTGGAACTCAGACACTCGGGCATAGCCGGCAGGGAAATTGGCCACGGCACAAGGTACTGTAAAAGCAGTAATGCCAGCCTGGATCCAGTTTGAGTTTTGTTTGCACTGCAAAGGTCCACCACCGTCCCCCTGAAAAAGAAGGGACAAAACACAAATGATTCATTCTTACTGCTGGTAACATGCACAGTCTAAGACAAGGAATAGTCTTACCTAGCCTGTCTCAGTGAGTTATTAATCTCAGTCAAAGTTATTATTCTAACCTGGCATATTCCTTTGTTCTCTGTTCCCGCACAAATCATTCTTTCATTGATTTTTAGAAGATTGAGAATTGAGCGGTAGCTGCAATCGCACTGATTGTTTCCGACGACAGGAATCTCAACATCCTGCAGTGAGTTTGATGGAGGCTCTGTGGGAGAGAATATATGACACCAGGAGACAGTTTATTTTCCCTTCTTGTGTTTTTATTCATTTTTTGTGTTCTGATGCTATCATGTGGATGTTAAGTATATATTTTGGCTGGCATAAGCATGCTGGTACTCACGATCACGTGCTGTTCTGCCCCAGCCTGAGGACCAGCAGGGGGTGGAGTTGTGAAACTGGCTGGAGTTACTGGCCAGACAGACAGGTCTGATGAAGTTAGTAAAAGTGACGGGGCTGCTGAGCTTCATCAGGGCAATGTCGTTGTCAAATGTCGTGCTATTGTAACCAGGATGGATGATGATCCGTGACACGGTGCGGTTCACCTCGTGGACATTAGGGCCTGACTGAGTCTCTCTCCCGAAGTAGAGAAGCCATACATTTGGAAAGTTTCTGCGATAGGGGAATAAAAAAAGCATTACATACTAATTATTAAGACAGAGGGTTAGGGTGGCATCGAGTTTTGTCAGAACCACGATGCTGGTGTATCCATTAATATCAGTTCCTCAATTCAATTCAATTCAGCAGACAAATGTAGGAAAAGCAAGCCTCACTGACACCACTCTGACAGTATACTAGTATTTTCCAAGAAAGGAAAGCACATAGACTTTATAAAAGAAAATGTCATAGCCACGGTGATGTCACCCATTCTTATCCTATCAATTGTTTTAAAGCTGTAAGTTTGGAATGTTAGCTGTCACTATATTGGGGGTTTTTTTGAGCCAAGAGTTACTATATTTGGATGAATGGATGGAGACGCAGAGGTTAAACAGGTTGTCAAGACCAGCTACTGCTGGAAAATGCTAAGATATCAGGTAGTTTGGTTGGCAAGGTAAATCCGTAATTCACAATAGCTGTTATTTTAATTGGGATTTTGATTTTGGCTTGTGAAAAACAGGCACGTGATGATGATCAGCGTTGATATTCTAACCCAGTTAAGTCCAGTCTATCAGAACTCCATTAATAAAACATATTAACATTACAACATTTGTTTTCTGGTCATCTCATGCAAACAAATTTGACCAAGCATGAATTCAAACAATGTGCAATTGCTGCATATCTCTGTCATTGAATATTTAATGATTTTAACCGACCAATTATGAAAGTACCATTCACTGGCAAGCTGAGATGGAACATCTTTTCTAAGTTCTCTTCTTCTTCTCAAGCTCTTCTAGACTCATAATAGGAAACCCTGAGAACCTTAGCTGACCTAGACCAGGTGCACTTTCTCTAATCTGCATCCAGTTCAGGTTGGGTCAGACTTAAACTGCTGTGTGCAAAATTTAGAACAAACCAAACAGGAACTGAGGAATCAGAGAAGCAAAAATCACAGCAAAATATTTTGCTCATTTGGTCATGCAGTCTAATCTGTCACCAACAGTTCTTTTCTGCTGTGGCACGTTGGCAACCCCAAATTGACAGCTACTTATTGCCCTTGTTGTTGTCACGAGTAAAGCTTGTTATTGTTTCTTTTTGAAAAGAAAAGTTAGATTTCTGTAATGCTGAGTTTGATAAGGCAACAGATGCAGGTGCTATGAGTTTCACTTACAATATGATGCACTGGGCTGCTGTGAGTACCCACTGGTCACTGATGAGGGTACCGCCACAGATGTGAAGTGCAGCAAAACCAATGTGCATGCTGACCATCCATGGCCATGAGCCAGCTGTGGCATTCTCACCTCCCACTATTCTTGTGACTCCCTTTGTGTTCAGAGGGGCCATTCCACAATCTGACAGAGCACAACTGTGAGTCAGTACATACACAATAAAGGGACGTGGTTCATGTGAAACTGAAAAGGTAATACAGAGTGTAATGAAATGAAATGTTGTATTTACCTTGAGCCTTTGATCCTAAAGGAAAGAGAGATTTGAGGAAAAAAAAGTTTACTACATCTGTAAGCCTCAGTGTGTGTGTGTGTGTGTGTGTGTGTGTGTGTATGTGTATGTGTGTGTGTGTGCAAAACAAATTAAACAAGTTTGACTCGATGATGAGCTTTCTTGAAAGTCTTCCATGCCAATAAAACGCTGACATTTAATAAGCTGTGCTAGGGACATTGTGGTGTAATGTTTGATTATGATAATTACCGTCCAGTTAAAGTATTTTTGACAGACTGAGATTCATCCTCCTGGAGGGAAATGGACAACAGTTTCTAGAGGTCACAGTAAATCCAAATGTTTGTAATGTAGTTGCTGTCGTGACAACTGAATAAATGTTTTTGTTCCACTTCCTCATACTTATTGTTTTTGTTTTTATTGAGATTTCACACAGATACACCACCAGTACATTTTTTTTCACAAGTACAAAAACGTTACAGCCGTGCAACAGTCCAGTTCCGCCCCGAGGCATAGTTTACAGGAGTATCTGTTAACATTGATCTAATCCAAAAGGTCATATTTGGTCTCCTCGTCTTTTTCCAAAATAATGCAATTGATTTTATTAGCATTTAAAAGACACAAATCTATCAATATGCGTTCATTGAGGGTATATGTGTGACCTGTGGGATAGGATCCGACAACAAAAAGGGCAGGGTTCATCAAGAAATCTTTTGGGAAAACTTTTTCGATTGCTTTTTTAACTTCTCCCCAAAAAGACTTGAGTAAAGAGTGATTTGTCTGCTTTGTATAGCTTTATACCAGACATGATGGTATCATACGACTGGTATTGTTTTCATTGTTTCCGTGTGTGTGTGTGTGTGTGTGTGTGTGTGTGTGCGCAAGTGTGTGTAACTTGCATTATCTATTCTTTGATGAGTCAAAAAGTTACCAATATACAAGAGAGATTTTAGCCAAACACATAAGTATGTCATTACTAACTTAAGTTAAAATCTGACCAAGCGAGGCAGTTGGTCATATTAAAAACATCTGGCACAGTTCGCCTGTTTCTCTCTACTTTTTTCTTTTCTTTTTTTTTTTTGGAAACGTTATTGAATAAAAGGCCCCCAAAATCAGTTTAGCACTTTTTTGGCTGTGACTATGAAAAGGCATTGATCTTTGTTGTTGGTATGCAAATACGTATTGATTTAAATTAATATTCAGAAATTACCAGCAGCTGACGTGATTCAATCTCTTCCTTAAATATCTTAGAAAACCATTAAGTACTTTTAATTTGAAATAGTGTACTTTTCACCTGTATAATTTTGTTAAATATGTGCAATTTATAATCCCAGTCTGTGACCTCTTTCCACATGTCCCCCTTTTAGATTTTAAAGTTTACCTGCATCGTTTTGAAGTTTGAAGTCCACATATTTTTTGCTGCAATGACTCTATTTTATCGAAAAAAAACATCAATTAATCTAATATTTGTCAGCTAAGCCCATGTCATGTTTTTTTAATCATTAAAGAGGCAATCATCCTTCAGCTTTGCTACAGCTGAAGCACTTGAAACAACACACCTCTCAGTGGTTTACACGTTTTTCATTATTGATTATTATCACCTTTTGAAATCAATAGATCAATAATAAAATATTTATTTATATTTAACAAAAATGTTTAAAATACTTCTGCATAATACGCAGTTTAGACAACACACAATAAGTTTATCGATGTTTCCAAAGGTATAATTAATTTATTCTATAAATAGATGATTGTGAAATTTAGAATTCTTGTAAGCACATAATGCCTAGGGCTCTATGGAGGTTAATTAATTAATTAATCCCCCTGTATATTTAAACAGCAACGGGAAAAGCCCTGCCTTTGTGGAGTTTATATTCAGATATATAGACATTTAGAGTTGTTTTTACATCTTTGTAAAAGACAGATATCTTAACATAACACAATATATAAAATGTTAATAAAAATTAAATGTAAGCTTTAAAATACAGCATGTATTTGTTTAAACTAGATAATAAACTAGTAACTGAGTGTAAAAGCTCACCAGGCCATGTGAGGGCTGCACACAGCAGAAGCGTCCACAAAGTCCAGGCTGCCATAATGAGTGATTAGAGATGTCACTAATTTCTTGCCTTCAGCACACACAGAGACTCCATCTGATTGAGCTTTTTATTTACTACAGTGACAGTGACCACTCCCTATTCAAACCTATTATTCATGAGCTGATACACCCCATCCACAAAATCCCCAAACGGAAGGCCCCTAAAATGAATATGAATTTGTCGGCACAAAAGATCTACTTGGATGCCAATGTAAATATTACAGACTGCACAATGAAAAGTTTAATAAATAAAGTTCTAATATGTAAATAAACTAATAAAACAGTGCTACACTATGAAACAGGTATATATTCCTATTGACCTTTGCACTACACATCTTTCCCAATTTGTAATTTATAATATATTTATTAATAATACATATTATATTACATTAATGTGTATATAATATTGATGCAATAATGTACAAGCATATTTTTTTAATGTTGCAGCTTGTAAAGGTGGTAGTAACTTAAGCTGTGACGTGCATGCAGTAAAGAATAAGGAAGCTAAAGTATACAGAATCATTATAATTAAAGTACTCAAGTTCAGTGAAAGTCCCTCAGAACTGAAAGTAAATGAAAGCATGTGAAAAAGGGTGCACAGCTCTTTCTTGTATTCTTCCTTGTTCTCGGAAGGATGCACCTGTCTTTCAACAGTATCATTATATTATGATGAAGGGCAGGTATCTTTTATTACTAAAAAAAACTTTTGCAGTGTGACTCATGATAAGAAATGTGACACATGACCTTGCAGACATGTGACAGAAACACATTGTTGACGAGTGCTCAGTGCTGTTTTACCTCACAATGGTGAGTTTCAAACATGCTGTTAATGCTGTGAAATGGTTAGGTTTAGGCATTAAAAACAAAAGCTTAAGCCTGGGCACAAAAAACACTTTTCTGAAGGAAAAAAGTACAGTGTTAAGCTTTAAAAACGCAACTTCTGGATATAACTTCCAACACTGTTCTTCTGGTTGAAAGCAACTATAGATAATCACATGTTCGTGTCTGTGTGTGTGCGAATCGGGGCAGAACTCCGCTGTTCGTGATACAGAGCAGAGGAGAAATTTTAAACGTGTGATTATAATATCATGGTAGGGGAAACACTGAACTGAGTTCCTTAATGCGTGGGCTTGACTAATTCCTGAGAAAATCAAAGCCTTCCTCAATGTTCTTCGGCAATGCACATCATATCTACTCTCTATCTTAGAAGACAACATTTGCAACAGCAAATACAACATACAAGAGCTTCTAACCCCAAGGATTGGATAGGAGATGGATGTGCGTCAAGATATTGTGTCGGCAAGTTGTCGAATAACGCTGCACTTAGGCTATTTTTTGATGTTTCATGGAGATTTCCAAAGCTGTCATGTGACCTCTGACGTCATGCTATCTCAATGAAAATAGGCTCTCTGGTTCCCCACAAGTCTCCTCTTTACATGCATGGTTGCCTCCCAATTCAGAACGCGCAAAAAAAATATCACAAACCATTACATTCTTCATTTAAGACATAAGGCCTTAAAACGTTGTGGAAAACGAGGGTTTTAGCGACATGCTAAAGACACTGGAACCGAGGTACTATGTGACTCCGTCACGACGTTATTTCATGGACACAGCTGTATTGAAGCTATACAGAGAGGTGAAGCTTAAAAGTTGAGGAAAGTTTGAGGAAAAGCTGCAATTGTTGCCATCCATACATGTTTGATATCAGTTAAAGTCAATTTGACTAAACACTTTGTTGGTCAGTCTGTGGGTTTGACTCTCATTGTGGGGAAATAAAAAGAGTAAAGTGAGATGAATAGACTGAGAATTTTCTCTTATTTGACAAAACAATTCTCGATTGAATTGTGGACACAAAATGCAGTTAAATTGTTAAATCGCAATTTATTGAATCGCAGTACTCACCATATCGCAAAATGTTTAAAATTGCAATAATATCTTATCCCGAGGCCTCTGCTGATTCTGCACTCTCGAGTCATATGAAAGTTACGGCGTGAGTGAATACTTTAGTTAACCCTAGCTATGATTTGTTTATGCTAACAGCTACATAGTTACAGGATAAATGATTGAGAGATAGACACCGGCACACATGGTTAACGCCACATATTTTCCAACGCATGCTTTCTGTCCGCTGCTGGGAGTGTACTCACCAGTGTGTGGGCACTTGTCTGTGTGGGTGCTCACCTGTGTTTACGCATCTGGGCAGAACTTCTCCATTTGTGATGCAGAGCAGAGCAGAGGAGAAATTGTAATTGTAAATGTGCGATTAAAAAATACAATAGAAGGGGAAACACTGAACTGAGTTCCTTAATGCGTGGGTTTGACTAATCCCTTAAAAAATCATTACCTTCCTCAATGTTCTTCTGCTATGCACATCATAACTACTCTCTATCCTAGAAGACAACATTTGTCACAGCAAGAGCAACATACAAAACTTCTAACCCCAAGGATTGGATAGCAGGCATGAGATGGACGTGTGTAATTAGGCAAATTACAGTGAAAGCAATAAGTAATATTTAATGCTGTTTGTTTTGAAAGTGCTATACAAAGGAAAATTGCCAACATGAATTCACTAAATAACAGTGTTTAAGAGAATGGAGTTCACAGTGTTAAAATACATGATTATGGATTACAACATTTGGAAAATATTGGATACTATTTCTTACAGATGTTTCTTGTTGCTCTACTCTGTATCTTATTCCTGAAGGAAGTTTTTCCAAATTCATAGGGGAGTTGAGTGGTCCTGAAGTATTTGTGGGGCTTTCCTCCTAGTTTGGATAGTGTACAGTTCCACCAGCTGCCGATTGATCATTTTTGTGAGCTTACTTTTGCTCCTAGCCCCTGGATTCCCATACGAGAATATGAGAATATGATGTTTTATGAGATTACCAAACTGTACTTTTGGTTGTTAAAAGTGTAATACCATCGCCGTTGGTAGGGTTAGGTGAAATTACCCCTTTTAGTATGTATGTACTCATCTAAAACATACAATTTACAACCGGAAAAGCTTGAAAATGGACCTTGAAAGTCCTTGAAAAGTGCTTGAATTTGACCACTGAAAAATGTACGAACCCTGTTAACATTCCTTTGCTTCATTAATGGACAAAATCCCATGGTATATCTATGAAATTAATTGCCTTACTTTTTCCCAGGGAATCATATAATACCGTTAATGAAAACAGACTGCACATTGCTCAAAATGTAAAAAATCTTCTTTTTCCTTTGCTTTGTCTTGCCAATATTTAAGCAAGAACACTGATACCACTGTCATGGCTGCCCAATATAATGAAGCTAGAGCCAGAGCTAGAGCTCTTTTCATTGGTGTACCAGCCTAACAGCTCCTCTAAAGTTGAGTTATAATGTTGCATTGCAGCCTTACATGCTTGATTATTTCTTGGCCAAGAGCAGGAACCATGAGGTAGGCTTAAACTAGCAAAGACTTCAGGAAGGATTTTGTTAACTTTGAACAGAGCCAGGTTAGACTGTTTCCAATCTTTATACTATGCCATCTAGCTGTATCTTCATATTCATATCACCATCTAACTCTTGGCCAAAGGAAATAAGGATATTTCCCAAAATGTATAAATATTTCTTTATGAATCAGCTTTCCTTTTAAGTAGTCATAATATATATTTTCTTTAAATAAACAATGTTGAATGGTTGTTGTAATGATGTTAAATGGTGTTAGATCATACCAATTGCTTAGTTTATGTAAGAGTAATGGAATCCTTTAATTGAGGTCACTGCAATTTGTGACGTTCATACTAAAACCACAACTGTGCTTGCTGCCCCAACCCTTTATGACAAAAAAATTTGTTTAACCTGACATGACCTGACCGCTCCTTAACATGAGACCCGGATGTGTGAAGGGGAATTTTCCAGTAAGGAAGAATACTTCTAATGAAGATCACTTCCTTACTGATAACCTTTTTTCTTTAGTCCATGCTTGATTGCTAGATGCTGAACAACTTACCACACCTTTATTTCAGTCAGTCTGGATATTTTTAGGTCAGACTGGAAACGTCCCTTCTGACTCATCAGTTAGATGAGTTTACACACATTTTATAACAAATATCAGTTCACTTGGGTTTCTGCTGTTTACGTGCCCTGTACTGTTTTATTGATAAATCCTATGAGTCCTATTTAATGATGTGTTGGTTAGAGTTAATGTGGTTCTGCCAATAGTTTAAACAAGGCTTGAGTGCTATTATAATGTGTCATACCCGATCATAACCCCAGTGATGATGCATTAAGATTGGCCAATGTCTGCCGAATTGGTATGTTATGATGCCCACAGTGAAACAATAGATGATGAAAAAGTTGTTAAAAACAAACGTCAAGAACAAATCAAAAGTAGTCCGTTCAGCTACGCAACACATAACAATACATTGTTATTCTAACCCGGCATGCTTTTTTGTTCTCTTGGCCCATGCAACTTCTTTCATCAGCTGGTATTGGGTGGTTGCACTGCTTTTATGCAATGCCAGGATTCTGAAGCTCCTGCAGTGGTTGATTAGTTTAATATCAGACAACGCCCATTTGTGTGTTCTCTTATGTGCATTGCAACCACAGGAAAATATCTACTGTTAAAAAAAGAAAAAGAAAAGTTAGACTCCTTTAATGTTGGTGTGACCTAGCCAATGGCTACCACTTGCATGTTAGCTACTAGTGAAGCGACACTTTGATCTTAATCATAGCAGTAAAGTGAGGCTCTTTAATAAGTGAAGCTAAAAATATTTTCTGCAGGTAGCTGCATTCATTGTTGTTCCAGTGGATCTTTGGAATATATGAAATGTGACTGTGCTTACCCTGAGCCCTTGACCATGTAGGAAAATACTTTTTTAAATTGTATTTAATGTACATCTGTAAGCCTCAGTGTGTGTGTGTGTGTGTGTGTGTGTGTGTGTGTGTGTGTGTGTGTCTAATGTTGTTAGACCCAACAAATCTTTCCATTGTTCTGTGGTGATTTGAGTCCCTACAGTCACAGGGTGGCAGTAGAGTTGCAGCTGCTTCTTCAACTCCTGAAATGTGTCATATTTTATTTTTTTACTTGGTCAGACAAATAACTCAAGACATTTTCAGAGCAGCCCAAGAATGATTGCACATAAGTATTGCACATCACTAAAATATAGCTGGTGGAGCTTTATTGGATCTCTGCCTGCACAGTGCGAGAACACTACACTTGGTGACAGGTTAATCTTCATCATCCCTTTCAGTTATTTTTGTCTCATTATGCGTTGTCATGTGGCCTAATTGTATCTTATTCCTTTCCATTCGTCATGTGTCAATGTGACATCTTGTTGTTCAAGTTTTTATTTTCCCGTAGCAGGCGTGTTGACTATGCGTGGGAACTTTCTAACCCTGCCCTGCCCTTACACTAACAGGAAGAAATACTGCTTGGCCTTTTTCAATGTGTCAGTACAGTATATCTTACTGACACAGAAACAAGTATTGTATCTTCTTTGTAAATATGTTCACTTGAGAAATAATCCCAGTCTGTGACCTCTTTCCAAAACTAATTTTTGTCAGTTTTTAAATTTAAGCTGCATCGTTATGAAGTTATTTCCTAAAAGAAGGGAATTACTTCTGTTATAAATGTCAATTTTTTTCACTGCTGAGTGACTCTTTTTTGTCATGCATGTAATTAATGAAACTAGTGCCCACGTTCTAATATAACACATGTAGTGTGTTTTGATTCCTGAAAGAGACAAGGCTTTGTCCCAAACCCCTTTGCAACAACTGATGTACTTGAAAGTCACCACTTGACAACACTTCTCTCAATGGTTTGGGATCATTTTATTACTGATTATCAATTATTGTTTATAACTGTGTGTAAAATAAAGACTTTTCAACCAAATACAACCAAGCAAAACAAAACACCATAAAGTTAAAATCAAAACTTCTCTAAGACTGTTCATAACAACTTAAAAAGATTGGTTTGAAAAACAGAATAAAATGGTAACTCGGAGTAAAAGCTCACCTTGGCTAGTGAGGACTATACATATCAGGAGTTGTCAGTGCTGAAATGCTTGATTTTGAACATTTTACCACACCTTCATTAAGAGGTCATACTCTGTGATTTAAACAATGCTTGAGCACGCAATTTTATCTCTTTAGTGCAATTTGAAAGTTAAGCTCGTCAGCCCTGCCATAGTCTGGTGACCAGTCCAGGTCGTACCCCGCCTCTCGCCCAATATCAGCTGGGATCGGCTCCAGCCCCTCACAACCTAAGTTCAGATACGTGGTTTAGGATAATGAATACATTAATCAATGAGTGAATTTAGTTTAGTTTGTAATTATTCACCATATTTCACCTAACAATTTCTACTACAAGCATTACAACGTTACACTCAAGTTTTAATGATTTAAAGGAAAACAACACTACAGAAGCAGAAGAAACTCAGAGGTTGTTAGCGCAAAATTGATGTCCTATGGAGCAACAATGTGCTGCAGGAACACTGTCACTAAGACACACAAATGTAAGCTCAGCTGCTACAGTCGATGCAGTGGAAGTTGTACTCATATTTGCTGTCATGGTCCTGTTTGGAGCTGTTGGGACTGCGCTGCGACACACAAAGAGTTGTAAGTCACAAAGCTAACATTCGCTCCTGCCACTTGTTCCATGATCCAACTTTGCAACTTGGACACTCGGACATAGACTACAGGGAAATCATTATGGGTACAAGTTATTCCTAAACTAATTACACCAGCCAGGATTCATGATGAGTTTTGTTTGCATTGCAAAGGTCCACCGGAGTCCATCTGGGAAAAAAAAGAATCAAAGCACATTTATATTGTTGGCAACATGAATAAACATTTACATTATGGTGTTGAAAATGGCAAACGATGTGATGTAAGATGATAGATGGATAAATCGAAGAAATATTTCAAAAATTATTTTACTAACCAACAGGGTTCCCACTGTCATGAAATTCCTGGAAAAGTTATGGAATTTAAAAAACGTATTTTCCAGACTTGAGAAGTTATAAATGGACTGTTTTGGAAATATGGCTATAATGTTTTGTCTAATGTTTAAAATTAAGTCTATAGTTACATTAAATGACATTCCATTCCATTACAGTTTTTTACAACCGCTATGACCCGTTGTTCAATACTTTTAACGCTTTTTCAAAACTCTTCACACAGTTACCACAACATCAGCCTGTATGGGCTATACAATTAACACAATTCTTCTTCTTTTGACACAAAATACACACATTTTACCCATTTAAAATTAGTTTTGACTCCTTTTACACACAAGCTCAATCAAAACCAAAACAGTAGATGTTCACTGGTAAATTTTCAATTGCTTTCACACAGTTTGTCAAAACAGAAAACCTCATGTTCAAAACTAATGGATTGAAGATTACATTGATCACCGCTGATTCCTGTCGCACCCAGTTCAGGTGCTGGGCTTTTTTCAATCACATCTCTAATCACATCACCTATATTTTTATAGACGAATCTTGTGAGGGAAAAGAACAAAAGACAAGGGACAAGGCGGAGGATTTGCAAAAAACAAGTGAGAAAAATGCCTTGAGGGAGAGGGAGAGTTAGAATGTGTGGTGGGGCTCAAAGAAGGGCTAGAGATACGGTGACAGATGAAATACGAGCTACCATCATCGACCAGGTCATCAACCATGGGTCGTCACATAGAGAGGCCTGCACAAAAGTCAAATTGGCCCCTACAACACCGAACGCCGTCTCCAGTTTTTAGAAGAGCTGTATGATAGACTGGTACCTGAGGGGGAAAGGGGACAGGGTGAGTTGGGGGGTAACTTGCTAACATATGTGATCACCAGGGACAACGTGGCATTCCATCATGCACATGCAGTCACTGCTTGGTTTGATGCCCATCCCAGGATGATGTCCCTTTTCCTTGCCCCTTACTCCCCTTTCCTCAACCCAAATAGAGGAGTTTTCCATCACCATCCACATGACCAAATGTCCCTCCTGGATGCAATGGCTGCTGCATGCCAGGACATCACAGCCGACAACTGCCAGGGCTGGATAAGGCATGCAAAAAGATACTTCCCAAGAGAAGACATCAGGTGTGATGTCAATGAAAATATGTGGCCCAATGCTGACGAATGAGCAGATTAGCTTTTTTTTCTTCCTCTTTTACAGTGATTTCTTCTGCTCCTTTTTCTTTTTGGGTATTTGACAATACAGTAATGAATGACAGCTACAGTTTTTTACAACCGCTATGACCCGTTGTTCAATACTTTTAACGCTTTTTCAAAACTCTTCACACAGTTACCACAACATCAGCCTGTGTGGCCGATACAATTAACACAATTCTTCTTCTTTTCGACACAAAATACACACATTTTACACAATTAAAATTTGTTTTACAGTTTTTCACAACCGCTATGACCCGTTTGTCAGAACCTTAAAACCTTTTTCAAAACTGTTAACGCACATCACACCTGATACACACACTTTTCCAAACAGTTAATTTCATGCTCAAAATCACCCAGTGTAACTAAACACAGACACTAACTTCCAAAATACAATAATACACTAACACAATTCACCAAATCTACCAAAACACTGACACAAGTTGTCTTCAACACAAACATTTGGTCAGTCACAGCACAGGGTCATAAAAAAACACTGACAACTGATCGAAGAACACAAACTCAATCACTTTGCATGTGTCAAATCAACTTTTTTCCTTTTTCTTTTACAATCAACAGATTATTGTATTGATCATACATGTAAATTCACCCTCTGGAGTCTCCAAAAGCTCCAAAGCATGACTTCTTCATCATCCAGACTAGAAAACAAAGCAGCGTGGAGCCCTACTGTAAATTTACCTCTAAAGTTCTGGCTGTAAACTCCATGAGGCCAGTTTCAGTTTGATGATGATATACCAAGTAAAACTGGAGACAAGCTCAAATATATTTAGTATAAAATGATAGAACTGGATGGAACCCTCTTATATGTTAGATTTGCAACCTTTGTTCACATTTCCAACATTTACTGTAAAATTCTTTATTGAGCATGGTAGTGTTTTGAAAGTAAAAAAAGATTCAAAATCACATTTTACAGTATGTTGGACTGAAGGACTAAAAAAGACACAAAATGACTTACAAAGACATGAAAATGATTTAAAAATGGACAAAATAGCCCAAGACTTGTTAGAGACAATGTTTGTGATGATGTTCTTCATTTTTCATTTGTTGGCCATGAATTTTGTCCCTTTTTTGTACAACACTCAGTACAGAAAGTGAACGAGCCATGTCAGAGCAGCTTTGCAGAATGTTTATAAAGAAGAAATGGTAAATGGACCTGCACTTATATAGTGCTTTTCTAGTCGCTTGCGACCACTCAAAGCGCTTTACACTACAGACTGCGCTCATTCACCCTTACATTCATACTGGTGGCAGAGGCTACCCTAAACGGTGCCACCTGCCACCATTGGGAATTCATTCACACACAGATGAACACAGCATCGGGAGCAATTTGGGGTTCAATATCTTGCTCAAGGAAACCAACTCTACCAACTGAGCCACAGCCGCCCCACAGTAAATGACAGGATTTGCAGTAAACACTTTACTGTATTGCAAATGAAAATGACTTACAGTAGAGTAAAGAGGTAAAAAAAAATCAGCTGTCATTCATTACTGTATTGTCAAATACACAAAAAGAAAAAGGAGCAGAAGCTGTGATCAATGTAATCTTCAATCTATTAGTTTTGAACATGAGGTTTTCTGTTTTGACAGACTGTGTGAAAACAATTGAAAATTCACCAGTTAACATCTACTGTTTTGGTCTTGATTGAGCTTGTGTGTAAAAGGAGTTAAAACTAATTTTAAGTGTGTAAAATGTGTGTATTTTGTGTCAAAAGAAGCAGAATTGTGTTAATTGTTTCGTCCACACAGGCTGATGTTGTGGTAACTGTGTGTAGAGTTTTGAAAAAGCGGTAAAAGTATTGAACAACGGGTCATAGCGGTTGTGAAAAACTGTAACTCCTTTTACACACTAGCTCAATCAAGACCAAAACGGTAGATGTTAACTGGTGAATTTTCAATTGCTTTCACACGGTTTGTCAAAACAGAAAACCTCATGTTCAAAACTAATGGATAGAAGATTACATTGATCACAACTTCTGCTCCTTTTTCTTTTTGTGTATTTGACAATACAGTAATAGATGACAGCTGATTTTTTTGCTCTTTACTCTACTGTAAGTCATTTTCATTTGCAATACAGTAAAGTGTTTACTGCAAATCCTGTCATTTACTGTATTCTTCTTTCATAAACATTCTGCAAAGCTGCTCTGACATGGCTCGTTCACTTTCTGTACTGAGTGTTGTACAAAAAAGGGACAAAATTCATGGCCAACAAATGAAAAATGAAGAACATCATCACAAACATTGTCTCTATGGAGTCTTGTGCTATTTTGTCAATTTTTGAATCATTTTCATGTCTTTTCATGTGTTTGTAAGTCATTTTGTGTCTTTTTTAGTCCTTCAGTCCAGCATAAAATGTGATTTTGAATCTTTTTTTACTTTCAAAACACTATCATGCTCATTAAAGAATTTTACAGAAATGTTGCAAATGTGAACGAAGGTCACAAATACAACATATAAGTGTTCCATCCAGTTCTATCATTTTATACTAAATATATTTGAGCTTGTCTCCAGTTTTACTTGGTATATCATCATCAAACTGAAACTGGCCTCATGGAGTTCACAGCCAGAACTTTAGAGGTAAATTTACAGTAGGGCTCCACGCTGCTTTGTTTTCTAGTCTGGATGATGAAGAAGTCATTCTTTGGAGCTTTTGGAGACTCCAGGGGGTTAATTTACATGTATGATCAATACAATAATCTGTTGATTGTAAAAGAAAAAGGAAAAAAGTCGATTTGACACATGCAAAGTGATTGAGTTTGTGTTCTTCCATCAGTTGTCAGTGTTTTTCATGACACGGTGCTGTGACTGACTGACATCTGACTAAATGTTTCTGTTGGAAGACAACGTGTGTCAGTGTTTTGGTAGATTTGGTGGACCGTGTTAGTGTATTATTGTATTTTGGAAGTGTGTGTCTGTGTTTAGTTACACTGTGTGATTTTGAGCATGAAATTAACTGTTTGGAAAAGTGTGTGTATCAGGTGTGATGTGCGTTAACAGTTTTGAAAAAGTTTTTAACGTTCTGACAAACAGGTCATAGCGGTTGTAAAAAAACTGTAAATGCTGATTTTCCCCCTCTTTACTCTACTCTAAGTCATTTTCATTTGCAATACAGTAAAGTGTTTGCTGCAAATCCTGTCATTTACTGTCTTCTTCTTTCATAAACATTCTGCAAAGCTGCTCTGACATGGCTCGTTCACTTTCTGTACTGAGTGTTTTACAAAAAAAGGAACACAATTCATGGCCAACAAATGAAAAATGAAGAACATCATCACAAACATTAATTTACATGTATGATCAATACAATAATCTGTTGATTATAAAAGAAAAAGGAAAAAAAAAAGATTTGACACATGCAAAGTGATTGAGTTTGTGTTCTTCCATCAGTTGTCAGTGTTTTTTATGACACGGTGCTGTGACTGACTAAATGTTTCTGTTGGAAGACAACGTGTGTCAGTGTTTTGGTAGATTTGGTCAACTGTGTTGGTGTATTATTGTATTTTGGAAGTGTGTGTCTGTGTTTAGTTACACTGTGTGATTTTGAGCATGAAATTAACTGTTCTGGGGAATTGTGTGTTTCAGGTGTGATGTGCGTTAACAGTTTTGAAAAAGTTTCAAAGGTTCTGACAAACATAGCAGTTGTAAAAAACTGTAATGTCCAGCGTTATCGCAAAACAAACGTGGCACTAAATACAGTAATGTGTAACTTTACTGTAGTTTTCAAATGGCTGTAAATAGTATATAGTGCTGTCTTGAGCATTTTCAGGTAGCGTCACCAAGATCGGACTTTTTTGCATTGGAAAACATTTACAGAGTAAACTGTCATAATGAAAACATGACAGAGACATTTGACTTTCTTGTTCATAAACATGGTGTCAGGACTTTTCATCTTGATGTCACTGACACTTTCATTGACATGAATACTTGCTTTTGAGGAATGAACTATCCATTTTGAGCAAGTGACACACTTAACCAGGTTATCAACTAGGTTGATAGGGTGTGGAGTTGTGAAACTGGCTGGAGTTACTTGAGCAAGTGACACACTTAACCAGGTTATCAACTAGGTTTTGCAGTTTGTACTAATTGTTTTGTGAAATGCATTAACTGTTGTGAAAATGTAAAGAGCGATGTGAGAAATGCACCAAAGCGACTGAGATCAAAACCATAAGAGCATGCCTGGACTCACCCTCCTTTGTAATTTCGCCCCAGCCAGTGGACCAGCAGGGTGTGGAGTTGTGAAACTGGCTGGAGTTACTGGAGCAAGTGACACACTTAACCAGGTTATCAACTAGGTTTTGCAGTTTGTACTAATTGTTTTGTGAAATGCATTAACTGTTGTGAAAATGTAAAGAGCAATGTGAGAAATGCACCAAAGCGACTGAGAAAAACTGTAATAACTTAATTTTTGTAAGAAAAATGGTGACTGTAAGTTCTTACATTCAAACCAAAGAAAGCAACATTTATCACTGCCCCGTCCTTTTAATGTGACCTCTTTTTTTTAACTGTTTATTTTTCCAGTAAGAAAGCAGATTAGGGTTATCACACAAAAAATATATTTCTGTTTAGTCAGTGCTGAAATGCATGATGCTGAACATTTTACCACACCTTCATTTAGAGGTCTGAATATCTGCAGGTCATATTCAGTGATTTAATAAATGCTTGAGCACTCAAGCTCATCACCTTAGTGCAATTTTAATGTACATGTATTTTAGCAAGTAATTATTCACCATATTTCACCTTCCAATCTCCACTATAAGCATACCTTACACTACAAAAGCAGAAGAAACTTAGAGGTTGTTAGCACAAAATTGATGTGCTATGGAGGAACAATGTGCTGCTGGAACACTGTCACTAGGATGCCAACAAATGTAAGCTCAGCTGCTACAGTCGATGCCGTGGAGTTTGTGGTTGGAGCTGCTGTCATGTTCATATTTGGTGCTGCTGTGGTCACGTTTCCAGAGACTGCTCTGCGACACACGAAGCTGTCATCTTGGTCAGAACCACTGGAGGTGAAAGTCACAAAGCTAACATTCGCCCCCGCCACTTGATCCATGATCCAAGTCTGGAACCCTGACACTCGGGCATAGACTGCTGGGAAATCAGCCAGGGCACAAGGTACTCCAAAACTAGTAACACCAGCCTGGATCCATGATGACTTTTGTTTGCATTGTAAAGGTCCCCCAGAGTCCCCCTGAAAGGAAAATAATGAAAGTGCATTTATAAAGCTGGATAGACAGATAGATAGATAGATAGATAAATAGACAGACAGACAGACAGACAGACAGACAGACAGACAGATAGATAGATAGATAGATAGATAGATAGATAGATAGATAGATAGATAGATAGATAGATAGATTTAGAAGTGTAAACAAAAGAAGTCAGAACAGCAACTTTAAATAAAAATTAAAAAAAAAAGGCTAACCCGGCACGCTCCTTTGTTCGGTTCTCCGGCACAAATCATTTTGTCAGTGATATCTGCACCTATTGGCCGGTAGTTGCAACTGCACTGCTTTTCTCCAATGACGGGATTCTGAACCTCCTGCAGTGGGTGAGAATCTGGCAAGTTGTCTGTGGGAAAGATAATGTAAAGTTAGATGATGCACTGTTTATTTTCTTCTTTTTCTGCATGCACCGTTTTGAGGTCTTGTCCATGTATGTAGTGCCACTGAGCTCCATTAAATGACCAATTTATCTTCTCTTAACTTACTCCCTTTGAACCATTATATCCAACAGCATGATATTTCATTTCATTGTTACACAGATGACATTCAGCTATACTTAGCTCATTTCGCTATTGTGGCAACAAATCCTGTGACAATGCAATAGTTCCTACACCATGAACATTCATTTGTGACAGTGCACCCTGCATCAAATGATGAAAAATGTGTTAGAAAAACAAGGGTGTGGGCAGAGGATTAGCAGTAATGTAACAAGGATAAGAGTCAGCACTCCCATGCTCCCTGCTCTGTGAAGCTGTACAAAGTATTATAATGCTTAGAGCCGAATGCTAATTTCAGTATGGTAACATGCTCCCAATCACAATGCTAACATGTTGATGTTGAGCAGGTACTGCCTATTTTTTTTGGTCAGCCTTACAACTAATAAAAATTATATTTACAGTATATAGCGCTTAGACAGTTAAGATATTCAAAGGCGCTTAACATGAAATGGATGAAAACAAAAATCAAAACCATAAGAGCATGCCTGGACTCACCCTCCTTTGTAATTTCGCCCCAGCCAGTGGACCAGCAGGGTGTGGAGTTGTGAAACTGGCTGGAGTTACTGGCCAGACAGACAGTTCTGATGAAGTCAGTGAAAGTGACGGGGCTGCTGAGCTTCATTAGGGCAATGTCGTTGTTGGTCGTCTCTTTGTTATAGTCAGAATGGACGATGATCTGGGACACAGTGCGGTTCACCTCATGAACATTAGGTCCGGACTGCGTCTCTCTTCCCAAGTAGAGAGTCCATGCACTAGTTGAGTTTCTGGATAAAAGAATAAATAAATAAAGATAAAATGCATTGTTTTGCAAGTTTGAATGATGTGGGAAATTACTGCATAAAGCTAAAGAAATGTAATACAACTGAGGCTCATCAAGTTATTCTTTTATTTGTTAATGTAAAGATTGACCTGAGATACAAACTTTTTTACATCAAGTCCAGTTTCCCAAAATAGGACTAGATTGTAACTAGAATTGTAATGGAACTAGATTGTGTGCAAACTTGAGTATGTAGGAATGGCGGAGTCAGTGATTCTCAAGAAAGTTTTTGATGTTTAAAGTCACAAATAACATGCCCCTTAGATCAGGGGCGCGTCCAGAGAGTGGCCAAGGGTGGCGTTGGCCGCAACCGTTCATTGAAAATAGTTTGACACAAATGTAAGCTAACATTGCCTCTTCCACTAAATTTAATATTTACCAGTGTTGGAAAATCTAGGGGAGAAAGTTTTTATGGGATGATAAATGCCTTGTCAATGGTGTGATAAAGATCTAATCGGCCCGCTAAAGACTTTGATAAGGCAACAGATACAGGTTCTATGAGTTTAACTTACGACATTATGCAGTGGGCTGCTGTGAGTACCCACTGGTCACTGATGAGGGTCCCGCCACAGATGTGAGAACGAGTCCCAGAGAATAAGTAATGCATACTGACCATCCAGGGCCATGAACCAGCAGTGGCATTCTCTCCACCCCCTATCCGTGTGTTCAGTGGTGCCATACCACAATCTGACAGAGCATAGACAACTGTGTGTCAGTATATATACGGTAAAGTGTAGTGATTCACGTGTAAAAAAAAAAAAAAAAAAAAAAGGCTTCCATTTGTCGCTGCCTTAATTTTTATAATATTGCTTTTCTGGAATATTTGAAATGTGACTTACCCTCAGCCTTTGACCCTGTAAGAAGGAGATTGAGGAAAAAAAGCTGATTATATCTAATTATAAACTGCTTTGAAATAGAGAATAAACTCATTGTAAAAGCTCACCTGGCCCAGGGAGGAATGCACACAGCAGGAGTATCCACATAGTCCAGGCTGCCATAGCTTACTGTCACAAAAACAAACTTCTTAAGCTTTTATGTCACTGCTCAGCCACTTACGTGCACTGATACATGGAGTAACCACTCCCTACCTATGTGCTGAAAGTCTTGACCTCACCATAGTTGTCTGGAAAGACATTCAGGAAAGATTCTGTTGACAGAGCCAGGCTAGCTGTTACCCCAATGTTTCCAATCTCAAGTTTATTTTTATCGGACAGCAGTATATCAGTTTTTTAAGTGGTAATGGTATAATACATGAATGACTGACAGGTCATCCTCTAGTATTTAGAGAGACTATAAAAACAACCTTTTGTGGTTGGCCATTCTGTTCTGTCTTTCTTAAAACAAGTTTAATAGGCAAGGCAAGGCAAGGCAAGTTTATTTGTATAGCACAATTCAACACAAGGTAATTCAAAGTGCTTTACATACACATTAAAAACAGCAAGACACAATTGAAAACAGTAAAAACAGTCAATTAAAACAGGGAAGATACAGCAGGATAAAAAAAGAGATAAAATAATAAAAAGCACAAGTCAAACATTGTGTAGTTAAAAAGTAAGGGCAGTAGAGTAGAGCAGATAAGTGTTAAAGTTAAGAGTACGCTTCAGTAAACAATAGTGTTTTCAGTCCTGATTTAAAGGAGCTGACTATGGAAGAATTATCCTATCTTTATTCAAGAGCGTAGATTTTCAGTTTGAGAGCATAATTTGTCTTTCTCGTGCTCAGATTTGTTCTCCTCATGCTCACATTTTGCGCTTGCACTCAGATTTCTGCTGCTTTCTTTCAAAATGTGTGCGTACACTTAAAAACCACATGCTTGTGCTCACATTTCTTCTTCTTGGACCCAAACATTTCGCTCGCACTCAAATATGTCCTGTGCGCGCTCAAATCTAAAGTCTACGCGCTCAGATCTCAACTCTGCGCTCTCAAAACTTTTGTGCTCGGACTCAGAACACGCACGTCCTCTCAGGTTGAGGTGTCTGCTCAGACTGAACGATGTCCCGCCCTGCGCTTAAACTAGTGTGTTTCACCAGCCAATAGGGAGACAGCTAGATAGTGGCCCCGTCTTAGGTGCGTTTCCTCGCCCTTTTGAGCGTACTGTTATTGAAACTACTGTATATGATCGATGTGTTTTGAGTTGTAGCAACATTTAGCAATGAACTTACTTGAGGTCTTTGGACATCCATCTCGTCTCCCATTCATTCGCTGCCGTGCTCCGAATCCTGCTCAAAGTCTCCTTCTTGTGAAAGCATTACCAACATTAGCCTAATTTTGCGCCCTTGGCTTTGACCGCGTAAATAGGACGGTGATACACTGCATTACACGCACCAATGTTATCCTCAAATCATTATCATCATCATAGTGTATTTTTCATTATACCTTTTTAATCACGTAGCCAAGTCTATTTACCCATCATCTCTTGTTAAACGTTTCAATAAGAGAATCAGCTGGTTACACGGATTGTATTACTGTTACATTAATTTATCAATTAAAATTTTAAATCATAATAACACATGCAGCAAGAGTGCAGCGGATGGGATGCGAACCGGCGACCCATGGTTTAAAATGCAACAGGTGGTAGTGTACTTCACCACTGGACTATCATAACACCGCTATACTGCCTAAAAAAAAATATATATATATATATACATATACAAATAATAATAAAAATATATATATATATATATAATCTAAACTACATTAACTCTTTTTAGGACTACTTAAGATTAATTCTACATAAATATGCTGCGTCTTAAATAGGTGACGATTCAAATAGCTGGCTAATATGGTAAATTGGTGTATTTTAAGAGAGAAGCAGTTTTACAAACAGACCATATACCCGCCCCTCCGGAGCGCTCAAAAGGGCGAGGGAACGCACCTAAGACGGGGCCACTATCTAGCTGTCTCCCTATTGGCTGGTGAAACACACTATTTTAAGCGCAGGGCGGGACATCGTTCAGTCTGAGCAGACACCTCAACCTGAGAGGACGTGCGTGTTCTGAGTCCGAGCACAAAAGTTTTGAGAGCGCAGAGTTGAGATCTGAGTGCGTAGACTTTAGATTTGAGCGCGCACAGGACATATTTGAGTGCGAGCGAAATGTTTGTGTCCAAGAAGAAGAAATGTGAGCACAAGCATGTGGTTTTTAAGTGCACGCACACATTTCGGAAGAAAGCAGCAGAAATCTGAGTGCGAGCGCAAAATGTGAGCAAGAGGAGAACAAATCTGAGCAAGAGAAAGACAAATTATGCTCTCAAACTGAAAATCTACGCTCTTGAATAAAGATAGGATAATTCTTCCATAGCTGACCGTTTGGGCAGACCTCAGATCTGCAGGTAGTTTGTTCCACAGGTGAGGAGCAGAATAACTGAAAGCTGCCTCACCCCGCTTAGTTCTTGTAATAGATTATAAGAATGGTATCCTTTAACTGAAGTTAGTTGGGAGGTTGTTGTTATTGGTACATTCAAACAGAAAGCAATGACTGATGTCCCTCCCTGTTAGTGTGATTGATTTTCTTTTGACTGAAGCATGACAGACTGAATGCACACAGAAGATTTCTCAGGAATGAGCCCCTATCAAAAAAGACACAAAATATACATGATTATACATGTTGATTTAAAGATATTTGAGAACTTTTACTTTAGTAGCAATGCAGCCATCCAAAGATGCTCTGTTACAAGTACAACCCTGATTCCCCAAAAAGTTGGGATGCTGTATAAATCTTTAATAAAAACAAAATGCATCACATGTATATGTATATTTACAGAAAACAAAAGCTTATCGTTCGAACATAAAATAAACTGTCCTTGTACAGTTTTCAATTGAATATATGTCCTGAGGATTAGCATATTATTACATTCTCTTTGTTTACGTTTTGAGCCATGCCCCAACCTTTTTGGGAATGAGGGTTTTAGAAGTCCTGCATTAAAAAAATCTTACTTGAATAAAAGTACACATGTATTAACAGCAAAATGCAAATAAGAGTATCAAAGTGAATATTCTCATGAGGCAACCTGTGCCTATTTAAGAAGTTATGTTTTCAATAAATTATTGTAACATGAATACATATTTTTGGTTTTACACGTACGTTTAAACAGCATTAGTCAAAGTGAAGCTAATGTTAACAATTTAGCTATACTATTGAGTAATCTAATATATATAACAATGCCATTTAATTAGAATTTCATACAGAATTAGAATAGAAATACCCTAATACCTTACCCTGATCATATATATAGCCACAGCAGCGCAAGGAAAAGAATGCTTTAAGTGTCATGGGGGACCTTTTTGGCGATGTGTACTACCAAAACTCGGCAGAAGGTATTATGATCATATTATTATCAATGATAAATAATACAAAACATTTAAATTATCGAGTGCCTTTCATAACAACTCAAACTAGCTATGTAGCCCTACATTGGAAATATAAAAAGTGCATTAGAAAACGTAGCCTAAACAACACATTAATAAAAACAATTTTATTTCTGACATTCTGACACTAACCCAGCCCCGTCTGAGAGCAACCCGATGTCCTGGTGGAACGAAAGAAGTGCCAAGTACCCCCAGCGCGCCAGCTAGCATGAAACTAATGCCCACGTTCTAATATAACACATGTAGTGTGTTTTGATTCCTGAAAGAGACAAGGCTTTGTCCCAAACCCCTTTGCAACAACTGATGTACTTGAAAGTCACCACTTGACAACACTTCTCTCAATGGTTTGGAATCATTTTATTACTGATTATCAATTATTGTTTATAACTGTGTGTAAAATAAAGACTTTTCAACCTAATACAACCAAGCAAAACAAAACACCATAAAGTTTAAATCAAATCTTCTCTAAGACTGTTCACAACAACTTAAAAAGATTGGTTTGAAAAAGACAATACACTGGTAACTCGGAGGAAAAGCTCACCTTGGCTAGATAGATAGATAGATAGATAGATAGATAGATAGATAGATAGATAGATAGATAGATAGATAGAGAGATAGATAGATAGATAGATAGATAGATAGATAGATAGATAGATAGATAGATAGATAGATAGATAGATGGATAGATAGATAGATAGATAGATAGATAGATAGATAGATAGATAGATAGATAGATAGATAGATAGATAGATAGATAGACTTTATTTATCCCAAGCTGGGAAATTATAGTGTAGCAGCAGCATTACACACATAGACAATGACAACACAATTAAATAAAAAGAACAACCTAGGCATACTTCAAGCGATAAAATATAAAAAATACAATAAAAATACAATAAAAAATAAAGTGTCTAAAGAAGGAGTATGTATTAAGGAGTAGAATAGAATTCCAGTGCAGAATAAATATGAATATACAGTATAAAAATGTTGGTGCTATGAAACAAATAAGGTGCAATGAACAGTGTGCATATAAAACACATAAAGTGCATAGACAGTATGTAATGAACCAGACTATTTGTTATTGTACAGTGTGATGGCATGTGGAAGGAAAGATTTTTTGTATCTGTCCCTATGACAGCGGAGCTGGAGCAGAAGGTGCTCCGCTGTCTTTCTACTGTGTGATGGAGAGGCTGCTGATCATTGTCCATGATGGCCAGCAGTTTGTTTAGTGCTCTCCTCTCCACCACAGTCTCAAAAGTCTCCAGCCTGAGACCAAGTACAGAGCCAGCCTTCTTGATAATTTTATCAAGTCTGTTGGTGTCGCTGGCTCTGATGCTGCTGCCCCAACACACAGCAGCAAAGAAAATGGCGCTGGCAACAACAGACTGGTAGAAGATCTCCAACATCTAGCTGCACACATTGAAGGATCTCAGCTTCCTCAGGAAATAGAGTCTGCTCAGCCCCTTCTTGTACACAGCCTCTGTGTTAGATTTCCAGTCCAGTCTGTTGCCGATCACCACTCCAAGGTATTTGTAGTCCTCCACCTCCTCCACCACCTCCCCCCTGATCAGAAGTGGCTGTGGAAGCATCTTCTTCCTCTTGAAGTCCAGAGGACTATTCATATCAGGAGTTGTCAGTGCTGAAATGCTTGATGCTGAACATTTTACCACACCTTCATTAAGAGGTCATACTCAGTTATTTAAACAATGCTTGAGTACGCAATTTTATCTCTTTAGTGCAATTTGAATGTACATATAGTTAAGCTCGTCAGCCCTGCCATAGTCTGGTGACCAGTCCAGGTCGTACCCCGCCTCTCGCCCAGTATCAGCTGGGATCGGCTCCATCCCCTCACAACCTAAGTTCAGATACGTGGTTTAGGATAATGAATACATTAATCAATGAGTGAATTTAGTTTAGTTTGTAATTATTCACCATATTTCACCTAACAATTTCTACTACAAGCATTACAGCGTTACACTCAAGTTTTAATGATTTAAAGGAAAACAACACTACAGAAGCAGAGTGTGTGCCCCTTGGCCTGTGCTTTGTAGGTCTGTTCAGTAAGCCATGGTTTCCAAAGAATTAACACATTTAATAGTGAAAATCAGTTGACTTTATCAACACATACTCATTTTGTCCACCAATATATATTTGTAGTGACGGAATAAATGTCAGTCCTTCAAAGATGAAATAAAATCTGCAATATTCAGATGAAACTTCCATTTCAAGGACTTGACAATGAAGCCTAGTTCACCTTGACTATGTACACATTGCAAAATGTAAAGAATGTTCTTATGTAATCTCGCAGTATTCAAATCATATACATTTTTGTCATAGTTCTGATTACAAGGCACAAAATTCAACAGTTTATGTATGCAGATAAACTGCTTCATTGTGTCTGACACAAAAACATAAACACAGTATATACACGATTATACATGTTGATTTAAGGATCTTTGAGAACTTTTACTTTAGTAGCAATGCAGCAATGCAAAGATGCTCTGTTTCAAGTACAACCCTGATTCCCAAAAAAGTTGGGATGCTATGTAAAAATGCATCACATTTAGAATTCATTGTATATTTACAGAAAACAAAAGTTTATCATTTCGAACATAAAATAAACTTTGTACGTCTTTGTCTTTGTACGGTTCTGAATTGAACATACACTACCGGTCAAAAGTTTTAGAACACCCCAATTTTTCCAGAATTTAATTGAAAATGATGCAGTTTAATGTCTCAGTGTACTCTGAAATTAATGCACATTTGCAACATTTAAAATTCTTTATTGAGCATGATAGTGTTTTGAAAGTAAAAAAAAGATTCAAAATCACATTTTATGTTGGACTAAAGGACTAAAAAAAGACACAAAATGACCAAAAAAAGACACTAAAAGTCACAAAATGACTTACAAAGACATGAAAAGAATTCAAAAAATGGACAAGACTCCATAGAGTTAAGTTGTTAACCCATTTCTTGTTCCCTGAAAAAAAAAGGCCTACTTGTATAATTCTGAAATGTACATTATTTTTCAGTTTTGGTTAAGCTTACCTTTTTTTATTTACCTCTGGCAGTTCACCACTTACCTCTGTACCATTTCAAGCTGTTCATTTGACGTGAACTGCTTGAATTTCAATTAAAAAAATGGAAAAATTGGTGTGTTCTAAAACTTTTGACCAGTAGTGTATGTCACAAACTTTTAGCATATTATCACTTTCTCTTTGTTTACGTTTTAAGCCTTGCCCCAACCTTTTTTTGGATTGGGGGTTGTAGAAGTCTTGCATAAAAAAAAAATAATATTACATACATAAAAGTACATGAGCATAATGTAAACAAGAGTGAACATTCTCATGAGGCAACCTGTGCATATTTAGAAAGTTATATTTTCAATAAATTATTGGAACATGAATACTGATTTTTTTTTTTTTTTTTTTACATGTACGTTTAAACAGCATTTTAAAGTAGTCAACATGATGGTAGTAATCTAATGTATAACAATGCCATTTTATTTTTCTTTTATACAGAATTTGACTCAGATATACCTTATTGATCCCCGGAGGGAAATTATATATAAAGTAGAAAATAGATGATCAATTGATTTAATTATTAAATATTGATCCGTAATGGAGTAGAAAAGGACGATGTTTACCTCTGAGGTATAGTGGAGTAAAAGTACAAAGTAGCATATAATGGAAATACTCAAGTAAAGTGCATCTAAATTGCACTGATGTACAGTATTTAACTATTTTAATTGTACTTAGTTACTTTCCACACATGTTTAAAGCATGACAATCATGGAAAAATCTGCACAATAGTTGAGTTATTTCTTTGTCCTTCCATCAGCTGGTGTGTCCTCCATTAAACCCACATGTCCCTCCTCCTCTCGGCCCTCCTGAAGTGCATCAATCTCTCGGCCTGATGAAAGGAATGAAAGTGTCAGAAAAAGAAAGGAGAGAAAACATGACGAATCGCAGAGAACACAAAGTACCAAACACAAACGGGGAAAGGGAACACATCAGTCACCTCTTTCAACCACTTTAAAGTCTCACTTTTGTCTCTATGTAAAGCAAAATAAAGCAGAGCGGGAATACAGATATGCTGTGTGATCTCCAAATGAGAAATGAACATGTTAACTAACTGATGTGTGTTTGCACCAATTAAAGTGCAAACAACTTAAACAAGTTAATGAATATTCAGAAGGAGATAAAACAGACAACACCATTTCCTCCAAACATCAAACACTTGTTCTGGCTAAAAATTAACCTCAATCAGAGCGAGCGATCATAGCAGGAGTTACTTTGAGAGATATGGCGTGTACAGAGGGGGGAAAAAGAACCATTATCCTGTTTTTATCCTCCTTTTCTCCAGATTCAACAGCACACTAACTTTTCCCCACATAGAAAAGAGTTTTAGTCTCGCCTGAGTGTTTGCCCACATAAGCTCAGTAGGATCACCCTCTCCGTTTGTTCATGGCAACACTGCACCAATGTAAAGTAGCCCCAAAATGTTGGCCAGAGGCCCTTCTGAATTTTAAGTGACCTATTTGTCCACTTGTGTGTCCCTGCACATCTCCCTCCTTCTCCTCGCTCTATCAGTCCTCTAGGGCTCGCTTATTTAAGAGGACATACACATATCAAGGGCCTCCTTTCACCGAGGCCCCGGGACAATATTTCTTATTTCCCATCTGGCAGGACAAACCCGCCCCCGTCACCTCACAGCTCTATATAAGACAGCACAGGGGGCCAGATGATAAGAAGTTGTTCTCAAGACAAGCGTGGCCATGCGGTGTAAAGTCCTCGTCTATGTCGTCTTCCTGACTCTCATAAAGCATGGTGAGTATTGTGTCATTTCACTCACAGGCCGGTTACAAAGGCTGCATTGTTGTTTATTCACCAAAGTTTGAGCTGACCAGGTGAAATTGGACATTTTGATACCGATCTGTCCCAGATGGACTCTGGTTTTACAGTTTATAGTCCCATTGAAAATCATTAGTAGTCCGTCTGAGCTCATAGTGGTTTGTGTAACAGCACAGATGTCGGTCATATTCAGACATGTCGCTGTCAGCTTATACTTGACCTTTATTTTGTGTTGATTCGTGGTAAACGTCACAGTGTATGTTAGCATGATTGGTTTGGGCAATATGACAATTACACATAAAATTAATAGGACTGCTTTATGCTAATATTGGATTTATAATATTTTTCGCATCAATGTAAGGAAGTGCCGTGATTTGTCTGATATTTGATTCAGCCAAAACCGCACATGAAAATCTCACAAAACTTCCCTTGAAACCTATATTACAATACATGTGATGACATGTAACGTGCAGCATTGCAATGTTATAATAAGATGAGCTGATGTGTATTTGTTAGTGGTGGTGTATAAATAAAACAACACAATGTTAGAGTAAGACTTACACTTTAATATATTCTGTGAATGATTAGTTTGCACTTTGCTTGCAGAACTTTCTTGTAACTGAGTATTTTTAATGCAGGACTTTCTCTTGTAATTGAGTATTTTTAATGCAGGACTTTTACTTGTAACTGAGTATTTATAGTGCAGGACTTTCACTTTTGATGGAGAATTTTTAGTGCAGGACCTTCACTTATAACTGAGTATTTTTAATGCAGGACTTTTACTAGTAATGGAGTATTTTTAATGCAGGGCTTGTACTTGTAATGGAGAATTTTTGACTATGGTATTTCCACCTGCAATCTAATAATTTACTGGTACTGAAAAAAAAGACTAAAGTTAAGTAATTACTCAAACTGTGTTTACATAGAAGATGGCACACTTCTCTGTTTACCTTGCGGAAGGTATCATAATTACCATGACTACAAGCAATGAAAAGTATACTTTAATTATCAGACAATCACATAATTATTTTCTCCAAATTAAGTTTTTAATGACTTCATTAATCTAACTGACCATAGGTTGAAGTAGTGCTTTGTTGATCATGTCAACTGTTAAATGGTTCAGACTATTTGTACCTTTGTAATCAAAAGTAAACACCAAAGTCAAGCATTAGTCATGTCTTTTTTTCCCAACTCTCATCTCTTCCTTCCCGTCAACCTGCTATGATCAGTCAATCTATCACACCTAACAAGAGGTGCAACATAAACACTTGACACTGTTGCCAGACTCTATACCTGCCAACAAGTGTTTATTGTACCATAGTTACTTATTAAGCTGATTGGTTGGACGGACTGGGCTGAAAGGCTTTATATTTACACTGATTCAAGGAGGTATACTGAGTTTACTGATTTATGGTAAGGCATGAAAAGAAGGAATGCGAAGTGGAAGATTTCCTGAAACTCAAACCCTCGACAGGAAAAAAGCCTCACAAAAAAGTGGAAAAGTACTCTTTGCCCAGGTTGAGACCTTTGTTGTTGCAGTTATATGCCTGTTCTTGTATTGTTCTAATGGTAGTTATTAGGAGATTGACTTGTGATGAGAACATGATAAAGGGTCGTAGGTTCCCCAACTCTATATAGAACATAATGGGAACCTGAAAAAGGCCATCAAAGAGGTTTTTTGTTTCCCACCACCACAACTTTTATTCTGCATTTGTCTATAGGCCGAGTGGATTTGACTTGGACACCTTTTTCTAGCATATCGAGTTATTTTATAGATCAAACTCAACTAAAACAAGAGTTTGAGGAAAATGTACACACAACTAAGTCTCTTCTCTGCCAGTACACGATCAAATAAAGTGCATTGATTTTGCTTCTATATTGCCGTTTTTAAAACTTGTTCAAACAAAATGTAGATAACTGGAAATGGATCAAATTTGACCCGAACACACTGAGTGTTGTTTGTGTTAACAGAATATTGAACTGAGGAGTATATGATCCTGTGAACATATGGAACAACATGGATTTTGTTTTACTTTTGTGATAAAACCACATGAATCTTTCTTATCTGTTTAAAAGTAGTGTCAGCTAACTAGTGAAAGCAGAGAAGTGTGCAAAGTCAGCTAACTGACTCAGCAATATCTATCTATGTTTGCTAACATTAGCCAACATTAGCTACTTCTCACAGAAGCCAAAGGAAGACTGTGGAAGCAAAACTATTGAGTCCAAAGGTGGATTTTATTGCATATTGATTAAAATTTTCAATTATTAGACGATTATTGTGTAATTTTTCTTTTAGACGGAAATCAATAGCAAAAGAGTTACACAATGTAAGCTATAAATGAAGGGTACTAGTTAGCATTACACATTAGCTTGTCCCAAGATATAAAACTTGCTAAAAAAAAAACAGTTTGAAAGCAAAGTATATTAAATTTAAACTGCCGTTAAACATCAAAATCAATCATTAATAAATATTAAAGGAGCATTTCACAAAAAAGTTCTCACAGACTCCACCATGTGTTGCAGTAAGAGTGAGTGAATGAGTGCTATTCAGCGAAGCCTCTTTATTTTCTCACCATCTAAACTTTCTCTCTCTGATTGCAGCGTCTCCAAGTGAAATACAGGCTAGCCCCGACACAAATGCAACTCTGCCCTGCCATGTGTCGTTTCCTCTGTCTGTAACTGGGGCCGAAATAAACAAGTCTCTCATCAACGCCAGCTGGATAAGAAATGGCTCTGACATCGCCTCCTTCAAAGAATCAGCAATGCAAATAAAGAAAGGCTTCAGTTGGGACACCAGTGAGTTTGTCAACGGGGACTTTTCATTGACCGTCCTCAGAGCCGGGCTCGACCTGCAGGGGGTGTACGAGTGCACAGTCAGCTATAACTCCAAACTGCTTCACTACAGCAACGTTACACTAAGTATCCTCGGTATGTCTTCGTTGATTTGCACATTTAAGCGCACTCAATTGCTGTTGTTTTGGTCTTTTAAAACTTGTATGTACACTACCGGTCAAAAGTTTTAGAACACCCCAATTTTTCAATTTTTTTAGTGAAATTCAAGCAGTTCACGTCAAATGAACAGCTTGAAATGGTACAGAGGTAAGTGGTGAACTGCCAGAGGTAAATAAAAAAAGGTAAGCTTAACCAAAACTGAAAAATAATGTACATTTCAGAATTATACAAGTAGGCCTTTTTTTTCAGGGAACAAGAAATGGGTTAACAACTTAACTCTATGGAGTCTTGTCCATTTTTGAATTATTTTCATGTCTTTGTAAGTCATTTTGTGACTTTTAGTGTCTTTTTTTGGTCATTTTGTGTCTTTTTTTAGTCCTTTAGTCCAACATAAAATGTGATTTTGAATCTTTTTTTTAATTTCAAAACACTATCACGCTCAATAAAGAATTTTAAATGTTGCAAATGTGCATTCATTCCAGAGTACACTGAGACATTAAACTGCATCATTTTCAATTAAATTCTGGAAAAGTTGGTGTGTTCTAAAACTTTTGACCAGTAGTGTACATTTTTATGTTATGTGTATGATTTTTATGTGAAGCACTTTGTGACTTCTGTCTGTGAAAGGTGATATATAAATAAAGTTTACTTACTTACTCACTTACTTACTTACATTTGAACCTTGAAGCGGGTAGAAAGCTGACTTTTTTGTATTTCTTTCTAGCTTCCCCAACTCTGTCAATCCCTCAGCAATGGATGGTGTTAGAAAGAGAGAACCATCTTAAATGCCGTGCCGATGGTTTCTACCCTGCCAATGTCTCTTTCTCCTGGACCAGAGATGGGCAAGTGATTTGGCATCCCTACCACGTTGAAGCTGAACAGACTCCAGATGGGTACTACACGGCTGAAGGCAACCTGACTTACTTCCCTTCACGTGAGGACCAGAATGTGACCTTTGGCTGCAAAGTGTCACACAATGGCACCGTTCAAGAGCTGGATTTCCAACTTAATATTACACGTGAGTTACTCAAGGGCTCATGACTTTCCACATTTGCACAATGACTCAAGACATGTAGAACTGCAATATCCACTTCAATCAATCATTACAGCTCAAAGTGAAAACATCAGGTTATCTTTTAAGTCTGCTTAAGCCTTTTGATAAGGGCAAAATATTTCAATGTTTTCTTTGCCTCTTTTCAGATCTTCCTTCTGTTAAACTTTCTGTTGTGCCCTCGCATTCCAAAAACATTCCTCTCACTCTTTACTGTGACATGGAGAATTTCTACCCGGAGGAAGTGTCTGTGTCATGGCTTCAAAATGGCACAGCTCTCCCTGAGCCCCCCGCCACTGAACAGAACCCGGATGGGACCTACAGAACCAAACACTATTATACTTTGAGCCCAGAGCAGAGGGAGCAAGGTGGGAAGGTGGAATGTGCAGTAAACCAACCTGGGGTTGTGCAACCAGCCACTGGCTCAGCATACCTAGAGGAACTGGACCCCCAAGGTATTTATTTTACAAGACAAGTTCTCTACATGCTTCTAAGTAGAGCAGACACGAGGTACAATTCCAGTGGTGGAAAAAGTATTCAGATCTCTTACTTAAGTAAAAGTACTGATACAACACTGTGAAATTACTCCACTACAAGTAAAAGTCCTGCATTCAAAACTTACTGAAGTAAAAGTACAAAAGTATCAGCATCAAAATGTACTTAAAGTATCAAAAGTAAAAGTACTTTTTATGCAGAATGGACCCACTTGGATTGTTTTATATATTCTAAAAATATATTGGTGGGTTATTATTTTTGATGCATTTATGTACGGACCGCTTTAATTTTCTCAAGGTAGGGCTCATTTTTACTACTTAATATACTCTTATGATGTTCAATTTAAAACATGTTAACATGTTAGCAAACATTTCATATTAATTATGTTTTTATGTTAAATCTTGAACTGAAAAGTAACTAAAACTGGCAGCTAAATATAGTGGAGTAAAAAGTACAATATTTGCCTCAAAATATAGTGAAGTAGAAGTATAAAGTTACATAAAATGGAAATACTCAAGTAAAGTACAATTATCTCAAAATTGTACTTAAGTACAGTACTTGAGTAAATGTACTTAGTTACATTCCACCACTGTACAATTCACACCCAGTTGAGACATGCGATCATTCTGGGTTTTTTTTTATATTTTTTTACTTGAAAGGTGGTGTCTTGATCTTGATGCTTGCTCAGTGCAGTCATGTGTATTTTTCTCACTCTATTTCCTTGTAGATGTGGCGCCAGTGTTGACTAAATCAGCCAAAGCATCAGTGGCTTTGATGTGCATTTCTCTTGTGCTGGTCTTCCTGCTCTGCTTTGGCTTTTCGTGGAGGCGAAGGGATGGTGAGTCAGAGGGCAGCAGTACACGCCAAAGCAAAGTACATTCAAGAGCCTCATTACATGTTGGGGTCATAGTATGGATTTCTTCACAAAAAAAGACTACATAAAGATTTTTTTTTTTAAATGCCAGAAACAATTAACATAATTTGGGGTAACATAATCATATTGTGACCACTTTCATGTGTGGTCCTGATCCCCATGTTGGGAATATACCTGGAGATCCACAGGTATTTAAAACTATATGTGGGTAAAGCTATTTCACAAAGAATTCACTGATCAATTTTTAAAAATGTTAGCTTATTTTTCTTCCATAACATTCCTTCCTTTAGACTAGTGGAAAGAAAACATCCAGAATACACATTCAGGTGTTTATTTTACTACTCTTTGCTTATTTTTCTCTGTAGATATCTCTTAAATTTACCAAAAGTTACATTAGATAATGCTGCATTTGCATATTCAAATATGAACTTTTCTGAAAACGTGTGATAGAGGCAGAGTGCAAATCCACACCCACTAGAGAGAAGACACTCTCACTCACACGTAATATACAACCAAATGCTAACAAAATGCCTTGCAAAAAACATTAAAGCATGTCAAATTATTATTTCACCACCCTTTGTCTTCCAGAGAGGACAAGTTACTGTTTTAGCTAAATAAGTCACTTGCAAAATAATGCTGCATAGCTTTCCAATTCATCCACATTCCATTACAAGTTGCATAATGTCAAATGCAAAAGCAAATGTTTTTGCTTAACTAACAGAAATATATTGAACCTAAAACTGACATTTCACTTAGCGACCAAGTGTTTGCTCCACAAGTAATATTAGGCATACTGTCAGTATCAAACAGTTTCTTTCTTCCTGCTGATGCATCACATCTTCTTGCCTTTATCCACTTTAGTCTTGACTAAATGACTAATGGCTTCTTTACCCTGTTCATAGTGCATGCCAGCCCAAAAGCATTGTTCTATTGTTTGCTAGCAGACAGAATTGACAAGTAGGCACCATCGCAAAATGCACTATAGGACATTTTATGCACTATAGGACATTTTAGTCCCGAAAGCATGGTGTGCAATGTTCAGATTTATGATCTGTAAAGTTATGCAAAATAGCACAAATTTTAATGGATAATGGCTTGTTGCATAACATAACATTTTGTGTTGATGTAAATGATCATCTCATGGTGATATCTTGTACACTCCCCTGTAGCGTCTTTCCTTGAAACCAAAACCTTGCCTGTGTTGTTTTTTGAAGTAACTCTGCCATAGTAAGTAAACTGTCATATACGTATCACATTGCCAACTACCAGGTCAAATACACTAAACTGGAAGCACTCGTCCAGCCGGTTGTGAGGAAAGCATGCTTGAAATGTTGTAAATATTGCACAACAGCTGCCACCTCAGCTGCCCTTTTCTCCCAATGACCTGTTTATCTCCATTCTTTCTCCCCGCACCAGAGAAACAGAAGTCTCTGAATGTTTCAGGGATCATCCTCCCTCCACGCGTGATTGTAGGTAAAAAGGGCAGGGTGACTGTGAGCATTGAGGGAAGGAGGGTGGACCGAGTCCAGACTGCATGGTTTCTCAATGACACCCCTATCTCTGACACTTCACTCACAGGTAGGAGGCATTAAACACGTCCACTGGGGAATTCTTCTGTCCCTGTCTAGCAAAGTTTGACCACTTAGCAAGAGTTTCTTTTTTTTTTTTTTTTTACTTTTTTTTTTTTTATTTTGTGAGAGCATTATCATACAGTGCTTACTTTCAGACAATATACAATAGTATTTCTGCCACTCACAATCAAGTTTTTTTGTTTACAAAACAAGAAACAAGATACAGAAAGTTAAACGTATTACATTTGAGAACTTTGAACAAACTGGGAAAGGTAGACATATGTAAAAGAGCAAATAGAAAAAAGAAAAAGAAATTATCCACCATGGAGTTTCAAAATGAAATATAAGTAATACAAACTAATCATTAGACCCAATAAAACATAGTACAATGTTACAGTACGAAACAGCATTACAGGGTCATCCGTACAGTACTTCTGTCTGTTCCACATTAACATATTCAACCCACTTGGACCACAGCTTAACACATTTATCTTTCTGAAGGCGAAGGGAGAAGGTAATCCTCTCCATAAGATAAATGTCATTTAGCAAGAGTTTCTAATTACTGGTTCCTTCTGTCACAGGACTTAAGTTTGAATGATAGTGGAGATCACAAAGTTTGTAGTCAGTTAACTCACAGAAACAATAATGTTGCCTTTCTTGATCTACACTCATCTATATTGTTAAGCCATCTGAAAGGCAGGTTTCAGTTTAATAGCATTAAAAATTATATATTTATTTACACATGAACTGTGTTATATAAAGAAATAGAAAGTATGTTATTTCTTGTTAATAGACATAGGTATAAGCTACATTAAGATTATTACCATTGTATATTATAGTTGTAACGACTCATAAGTATCAATAATACACTTATACATAATATCCTGTTACAATAAGGATCATCATTTATTATATTATTATAATTATTATAGTTGTAATACATAATACATTTATACTGCATTTTAATTACAGTTTTATTACATTATAATGTGATTCTTAGTGGTTATTGTCTGTAAGAGAAGTTATAGTATCTGAAATATCTGAAACAGTTCTACTTTACCTGTATATAAACATTTTAAGGATATTTAAAATGCATTATTGATAAAAATCAAATTAATTGATAAAAAGTATATGTTATAAAGCATTTTAAATATTTATGAGTGCTTATAACTATAATTATACAGTGCGATTAGCAGATTCTAATGCAGTTGGGTTGGCTGGCACAAATACTAAATCATGAATCACCTGCATTTATAAACGATCTATGTAGAATAAAACATATTTGGAGTGAATAGTGTGCCCGGTCTTCCCTACATGTGATTACTATCAGTGTGGGAAAAGATGAGTTACATATACAAGTCAAGATAAGTTACTATGAGAGTTAGATGACAAGATTACACCACTCATGTCCATACTTTAGATAAGACACTACTTGCAGCAGCCAAATCAAAAGCCCAGTGATTGGCATGTTTGTCTTATCAGTTTGATGAGTACAAAAAACAAAGCAGGAAAAAGAACTTCTTGTGGTTTTGTGTACGAGTATTGTGCCAAACTATTTTGGCAAGTCACTGTCACTTGTGTAACATATGAGCTGCTAAAAGGTGTGTTTATAAAGCACAATACATCTTTGTTTTATAGCCAGATTATAATTTGCACTAAAGTAACCTATACTTTATGAATAGTAGACCTACTATATTATATTATAGTGCATCTAAAATATACACAGTACCATATTTGTTTCAGTAAGTTAGTAATCTGCATAAGAAATAAAGAAAGGAATTTGACCCGTACAGATGTGATCACCATAAGAGGTTTCAGCTGTATTTGTATGACAACTACTCCTAAAATATACCATGTTTTCTCTTTTACACTTAATTCTGCTAACAATTTACAACCTGACACACATAGGAACCTCCAAAGCTAACTTTAACTGCCTCTATAACCCTCTAACCACCATCCATCTGCCCTACGGTCTAACTCTCACCTCCCCAGCGTCAGAGAAAGGCCCTCTGCTGCCCTCCAGAGGTGAGATGGGTTACTACAAGCTGCACACTCAGGGGCCACTGCACTCGTCCGGAGCCGGCATTCAGCAGCTGATCTCCTCGCTCACCTTCATCCCTCGGATCTCAATCCACAAGGCGGCGGTGTTTAAGTGTCAGGTGTCCTACATGGGCAAAGATAAGATCGTGGTGGAGAGGGTGTCAGAGAAGTTTACCATCCTGTGTAAGAAAAGATTTTCTCTTATTCACTTTGCCTGTACTTTTTTTTTATGATTTTAAGCATTTATTTTCAATGGGCATTTTTGTAAATTTTGTCTTTTAGCTGCTCCAGAAGTATCAGAAATCCAGCTGGCAGAGACTCCAAATGACTCTGGTAATGTATTTCTGTTAAAGTTTAATACATGTGAATCATTCCTGGTCCAATGTTCTCGCTGTATTTTGTCGTTCGAACATTGACATTTTCTTCCATCTGAAGATTTTATAATAATATGAAATCAGCAAATATTTTCTTTCAAAAGCAAGTGTCTTTTTAACACAGACCAAAGTACCTTAATTGCCTGCATTATTTTATTTTCCTAAATTGCAAAAAAGACATTTTCAAATCAAACATTAATAACAAAGGTAGCGGTAAAAGGGATTTGTTTTTTCTTCTCTACCAAGGCGACTCTTTCCCGACCGATATGGGATTTTTGAGACCAATGCTTATACTAATTTTAGAGGGGAAAAATTAAATGATTAACTGATATGGCGGCGGTGATAGTAAAAAAAATTTAACTGAAATGAAAATAGAACTGTTTTATGTGGATGGTGCACTGATTTTTCACCACTCTGCATATGTACCCAGAGAGCTGCTTTCTCAAACATAAAACTTTATTAAATAATATTTAACTTTGCTATATATTATTATACAAACAATGTACTACATTGTCAGTAAATTCTATAAATGATAACTGAAAAAATAAAGAATAAATAGGAATAAAATAAATAGCTAAACAAACATCATTACTGTTCAATTGACGACTATTTGAAGAATAATAAAAACATTAATAGTCAACACCGTTTCTAAATCACACCAAGCAACATTTTATTTAATATATATTGTGTAAAAAAGGCTTTCATAACTGCATATATCAGACAGCATATACACCAATAACTATATGCCTTTGATAGGCCAATATCGGCCCATAATATCTGTCAAACGATATATCTGTTGGGCTCTAGTGTCAAGCAATGCTTATAGATGGTCTCCTTTTTACTGACCACCTTTGTATCCTCACAATCAGCGTTTAATAACAATGGTTCAATAAGGCTGACTTAAAAGGTAATGGTGCAACAACTTTTGTGGTCATGTTTTTTCACAGTTCGGTTTTGCATCCCTCAGATATGCTTTGATTTTCTTTATAATAAGTTTGGCGTCGTCAGAGGTTACATTTGTGCAATTCCTGTTTTCCAGATGTCATCAGCATGACAGTTCGGGCAACACATTTCCATCCGGACGTCATTACCTTCCGCTGGTTCTGTCAGGGGAGTGAGCTGAGCCCTGTGGCCTCCCAGGCCTCGTCTTCCCCTCGGCCCAATTCTGAAGGTTTCTTTTCAGCTTTTAGCCAGTGTAAACTGCCCCGGAGTGAACTGGAGAAGGGAGGCACTAAAGTGTGGGTCAGTGTCCACCACATCGCCTTGAAGCAGCCTGTCACACGTGAGACGAGAGGTAAGAGAGAGGCAAAGAAAAGGCATCCCAATCTGAAGGTACGTTAAAAAAATGACATAAAATCCCAAATCCCTCTGTTTTCCCAAACAGGGTTCATCAAGAGGCCGAGTGTGTCTGAAATCGTCAGCTCCACTTCTTCCTCGGGTCAGATTTTGACTCTTGGATGTGAAATCACAGATTTCTACCCTCCGGACGTCTCGGTCACCTGGCTGAAGCTCAGAGAGGGAGAGCAAGATGACAGAGAAGAGGAGGCGATAGAGGGAGGAGAGATGTGGGGCCCCATACAGACTGACCCCAGACTCTACAGAGCCACGGCCACTCTGAGGAGAAGGACCGCAAATCTGGAGAAAAAGGAGAGAGGAGGAGGGATTATTTGTAGAGTGGAGCACTGTTCTCTCCACGAGCCTATTGAGAAACACTGGACAAATGTTGACATTGGTATAAATCATCCTTATAATATCTAAACTTATAGAAAAAAACCCTGCTTTTATTCCTTTTCATGTATTTATACTTTCTGTTTGTATGCTTTTAGCTGCTCCCTCCATTCCTCCATCGCTCTCGGTCTGCTGGAGCAGCGAAGGAGTCGGCGTGTTCTCTCTCCTGTTGAAGGGAGGTCACCCTAAGGTCAAGTTACTCTGGGCAGCAGGAGGACCCACTCTTACACCGTTGGTATCCAATGAGACAGAGGAGATAGGAGACGACGGACAGAGGGAGATGAAAAGCGTGTGTGCCCTGGAGAGGTCCACAGGCCTGCCAAGTCAAACAAACAGACCGCTGGAGAGACGGAAGAATGGACATGCAATAAGTATGCTGTATATTTATATATATATATATATATATATATATATACACTACTGGTCAAAAGTTTTAGAACACACCAACTTTTCCAGAATTTAATTGAAAATGATGCAGTTTAATGTCTACTCTGAAATGAATGCACATTTGCAACATTTACAATTCTTTATTGAGCATGATAGTGTTTTGAAAATAAAAAAAGATTCAAAATCACATTTTATGTTGAACTAAAGGACTAAAAAAAGACACAAAATGACCAAAAAAAGACACAAAATGACAAAAATGACAAAAAAGACACAAAAAGACACAAAATGACTTACAAAGACATGAAAAGAATTCAAAAATGGACAAAATAGCCCAAGACTCCATAGAGTTAAGTTGTTAACCCATTTCTTGTTCCCTGAAAAAAGGCCTACTTGCATAATTCTGAAATGTAGCCTACATTATCTTTCAATTTTGGTTAACCTTACCTTTTTTTATTTACCTCTGGCAGTTCACCACTTACCTTCGTACTCTTTCAAGCTGTTCATTTGACTTGAACTGCTTGAATTTCAATAAAAAATTGAAAAATTGGGGTGTTCTAAAACTTTTGACCGGTAGTGTATATATATATATATATATATATAGATAGATACATAGATATATATATATATATATATATATATATATATATATATATATAAATGTCCTGTGTAAAGAATGGTTGTTCCTAAAACCTTAACACAATTTTAACAAAAGCTGTACAAGTGTTGGTGCTGTCTTCATGTTTGTTTTTGCTGTTACTTTACAGAGACCAAATCTGCCGTCACAGACCCGAACACTGAGGGAATAGAGTACATTGATGAAAAAGTTGATGGAGAGAATAACAACATCGACAGGGACGAGGAAACAAAGTCAGATTTGGAAGAGGACAGTGACAGAGAAACAGAGGAAGACCCCGGAGCGCTGCACATCAACAGAGTCAACCTAAGGAAGGGGCCCAGAGAAAATGAGAAAGCGCGCTTGAGAGTGTGCGTGGAGATCACACACCCTGCACTCCAGCTTCCTGTTTATCGAACCTGGACAGGTAACACGCTGCAAACATCCGACATAAACATACATGCACACATTACAGAGTCTAGTCATGAAAAATCCTTAATGGAGCCAGAAAATCTTACTGGTTACTTAACAGGCCCCGGGGCCCAAAGTGTCAGGGGCCCCCCGTCCTTTATCTGCCAAATGTCAAAGAAACACTTATGACCAGTGGTGGAATGTAACTAAGTACAAGTACTCTACTCTAGTTACTTTTCAGGTCAAGATTTAACATGAAAAAATAGGATCTATTTAAGATTATTCTGCATTTTTATTTATTATTATTATTATAGTGTGGTAGCTAGCGTGGACTAGCAAAAATTGCACTGGTCTGTTGGTCTTGAACAAAAATAAAAAATATTTTTGTTGCTTAAGCTTATGTATTCAGTCATTATTCAATGGTATACTAAAAATCCATGTGAAAAAAATTACTTCTCACTGTTCTCAGGTCAAATATTTATATGTGATTAAAATGCGATTAATTTCGATTCATTAATTACAAAGCCTCTAATTAATTAGATACATTTTTTTAATCGAGTCCCGGCCCTAATAATAATACAATAATGTATTTGGAATATATAAAACAATCTGAGTAGGAACATTCTGCATAACGAGTACTTTTACTTTTAAGTTCATTTTGATGCTAATACCTTTGTACTTTTACTGAAGTAAGTTAAATAAATACAGGACTTTTTGGAGTAATTCTGCAGTGCGGTATTAGTACTTTTACTGAAGTAAGATGCATGCATGTATGAGAATGCAGAAATGCAAAATGACCAGAAAGAAACAAATTATGACTACAAATAGACACAAAAAGACTACAAAGACCAAATTACTACAAATGAATACACAACAGCTGCAAAAAGACACAAGGAAACACACAACTACTATGAGCAGGTGAAAAACAACCACAAAGAGACACAAAATGTCAGGAGTGAGGCACAGAGTTAGCAAAAAGGACTCAAAATGACCATGAAACAGCTACTCAAAACTCAAAATGGACATGAAACAACTACAAAGATGCACGAAACAACATCAAAAATCCTAAAAAACAAAAAAAGTATATGTGTGTAGCTCCTATGTAGGGTGGTGGGGCCTTCTGCATGTTTGTGTCCAGGGGCCCATTGTCTCAAAGGTATAAGCAACAAAAGTAATTTTGGTAAACATGAAATTAAAGGAAGTAAATATGACACTCAACAGGAAGTTTGTTCATGTTTAGTTTTTCAACTTGATCTCGTGTGTTTTCTTTCAGAGCCCAATGAGGAAATATCTTCTTCCGCATGATGTGTGCAAGAGTGCCTCTCTGTTTCATAAATCTCATATAATATATCTAAAATCTATGTCTCCATAGTAAATATAAAGTAGTAGTCATGTTTTAGGATATCCAACTGTCTTTGATGTTGTGGTTTTGGTCTTTATTTATTACCTTATATGTTTAATCTGTCATCCATTACTTCTTTTTTTTTTTCAACTTAATGATTTTTACAAATGTTCATATTTTTGTACAAAGAATTTTACAATAATAATCCAGTTCTGTGGATTTTCTTTTTTCTAAATCTGCTTTGGAAAATAAAAATCTATAAATACATTTTTAGTGAGACGTCTCTTTGCATTTTGCTTTTGTCTGTGAAACTGAGTCAACATGCGAAGTTATGGTAGTTCTCTTGTTCCGTTCCATGTGTGTTGTTGGTCAACCACTGAAATAAGTTCTCATTTTAAAATACACTTCTGTTTTTGCACTGTGACCACAAAGAGCTTCACTTCACTGCAGAGTAGCTGCATGCTTTAACTTAGTAATTGAGATGTTGTTTTGTTCAGAACTTTCTTAACTCAGTTTATTCAGCTACCAAAAACTTGACAAATAAATATACTGAAACAGTCTTTATTCCTTATATGTTAAATAAATTTGTGTATTTTGTGCTCTAGCAGCTTTCGTACATGTTGCACACATACTTTTTACCATAGTGTCACACACTTCCTGTATATAACACTACATGACCAATATAAACAGCATGCATCTATCCCACTATCATGAACATACAGTATTGTACAAGATAACTGATCATTTGAAACAATATGATTTGATGGGAGGGAGGGATGAATACAAATATAAACATTTCCAGATAATATAAATATAAATATAATATAAATATAAACATTTCCAGATATTCACAAAGGTAAATCTCTTAATTGTAAAAAAAAAAAAAAAAAAGCGTATGAAACTTGCAGAAAATTGGCACCAAGTGTCAATAAAAATGCTTGTGTACTTGTGAGAAAATACTCACAAAATATTTAACATTGTACTTCCATGAGATTGTTTTTAAAAGAGGATCAAATAGCAGCAGAACCCGAGATGAAGTCTGTTTTTCTTCCTTATTGTTATATCAGACTCTATCAAATGTCCCACAGGGTTATCTGCAAGTCACTGGTCACAAAGCGTACACATGAGCTAAATATAGCTATACACTGATTCTGGTACCTCTTACATGGCCAATAAAAACAACACACAGCTATTTAACTACCTGTATAGCCCCATTTTTATAAGTCTGAACTATAAGTGTTCTTATGAGTTTTGGTCAGGCTAGATCAAGTATAGTTGTAGCAGCAAAATCAAAGTGTACATAACTGAAAAAAGAGTGTATTTCAGTGCCTATGCATTCAACTTTTGTTCAAAAGTAAATTGTTTTTAAGGTGTCACCCTGGCTCACTGAAGAGTCCTTGTCGCAGCAGACCCGGGTTTGAATCCAGACTGAGGTCCCTTTGCTGCAGGTCTCCCCCTTTTATTCTCTGTCACTGTCTATAAAAGCATGAAAATGGCTAAATAATCTCAAAAAGTATATTGTTTTTATTTAAAGCACACCCTTAGTATTAAAGTGTATTGAAAATATTTGATTTGAACATTGAACTTCAAATTAAGGGATGCTGGTAAAGGCGAAGATTTGTTTATTTATTCAGGGAAATGCTGTGCATTCAAATATCCATTCTACCATACTTTCGCAGTGGTGGAAAAAGTATTCAGACCCCTGACTTAAGTAAAAGTACTAATACCACCCTGTGAAATTACTCCACTACAAGTAAAAGTCCTGCATTAAAAACTTACTAAAGTAAAAGAACTTAACTTACTTTTGGTACTTAAAGTATCAAAAGTAAAAGTAATCATGCAGAATGCCCCCCACAGATTGTTTCATATATTCCAAATATATTATTAGATTATTTGCATTGGGGCATTTATGTAAGCATTGTTTTGATTTTGTAGGTAGGGCTCATTTTAACTACTTAATATAATGTTATGAGGTTTCATTTTTTTTAAATGTCAATAAAAGTTTTTTTATGTTAAATCTTGACCTGAGAAGTAACTGGCTGGCAGCTAAATGTAGTGGAGTAAAAAGTACAATATTTGTTATGATGTTGTATGCAAATTACACGCAATACAGTAGCCGTCACTGCACAATAAACGGCACTTTAACCTTGTTCATATACAGCGCACATAATGTTGATGAACATAATGTATCCTCCATTTGCACTTCTATGTATATATTTATATATATATATATATATATATATATGTGTGTGTGTGTGTGTGTGTGTGTGTGTATATATGTGTATATATGTGTGTATGTATGTATATGTGTGTGTATATGTATGTATGTATGTATGTATATGTATATATATATATATATATACACACACACACATATACTTGCACTAATGTACAGTTACATCTGCATTTATTTATTTTTATTTATTTATTATATAATCTATACCTATATATACTGCATTTTTATACAATTCATTCCTGTATATATTGCAATATGATTCACAATTACTGGTTACTTCTGGTTAGATGCTATCTGCATTTCGTTGCTTTGTACTTGTGTACAAACATGTACTTGTACTTGACATGTGCAATGACAATAAAGTTGAATCTAATCTAATCTAATATAGGCTAGTACATATTTAGTGCAGCTGGAGTACGTAGGTCTACCTAGTACAAGTATAAATATAAAGTAGGTGATTTGGAAGGCAGCTGTGAAGTTTCCACCATGATTGTGACTGATGTGAGGTGTCTGCATGAACCCCAGCTGTGGGTGACACATCCGCAAACTCTGCAACACGTAGGCTTGATGCACTGGCGACTCAGCTGTGTTAATCACCCTCTTCCTCATTATGATACACCGGACATGTGTCTGCATCAGGAACTGAACGGCGGAGCTGATCAAGCCTGGTCGCGTGCGGATGAAGCTAACCGTCTAACGGGTTTTAGGAAAGTGCGCAGCTGGGTTTGATGTGTAGGAGCGGTCACAGCCAGAGGGAGTCAAGTCTGATGGTCAGAGAGTCAACCAGGAGGAAGTTTGAAGATGGACCCCGACAGTCCCGCCGCCAGGGTGGAGAGGACCTTCTGGACAGTTTGGGTGAGTCGTTGTGTTATCTAAACCCAAAACGTGTGATGGGATAACTACTATAATTTTACTGTTAGAGGCAGTGGAATGTGGAAATGTGGATGGAGAGTCTCCCTCTTCCTGTGTCCGTCTACCTCTCTCTCTCTCTCTCTCTCTCTCTCTCTCTCTCTCTCTCTCTCTCTCTCTCAATTCAATTCAATTCAATTGGCTTTATTGGCATGACGTAACAATGTATATATTGCCAAAGTAACCATCAGAAAAAAGATAACAAGATAAGGAAAGCAATATTTACAATAAATGATTAAAATTCTGTTATTCATTTTAAAAGAAAAGAAAAACTAATAACAATAAAAGAAAGCAATATTTACAATCATTGAATTACAATCAACATATAATTTATACAATCTAACTGTCCCAGCAAAGAAAGAAGAAAAAACAAAATAAAAAATAAAAACAAAACAACCAACAACTGTGTGTCACTCGCTGTCTCTCAGTGTGTGACAGGCAGAAACATAGACTGCTGCTAATCTAATCTACAGCTCTGTGACTCTTCCCCGAGGAGGAGCGGCAGTTTTTCCTCATCTGACCATTTTAAAAAACCTTTTTTGATGGATTCAAATTTTTGGAAATATGTTTCTCTAATTAGTTCATATTTTTTACATTTGGTGAGGAAGTGTAGCTCTGTCTCAGGCTGACTGAGGCTGCAGTGGCAGCACAGCCTCAGTCAGCCACCCTCTCTCTCTCTCTCTCTCTCTCTCTCTCTCTCAATTCAATTTTCAATTAAATAACACTGTACATATTGCCAAAGCAAGCGTCAGGAAAAAAAAGATAACAGTAAGGAAAGCCATATTTACAATAAATTATTATAATTCTATTATTCATTTTAAAGGAATTAAGAAAAGAAAAACTAATAACAATAAAAGAATGCAATATTTACAATAATTGAATTACAATCAATTGATCATACAATCTAACTCTCTCTCTCTCCTACTGTCTGTTTCTCTCTCTCTCTCTCTCTCTCTCTCTATTTCTCACTGACACACACACACACACACACACACACTGTGTGCATATCCCTCCAATGTGTTTAAAAATGTACACTTCAGAGGCAAAAATATAACCGAAATATTACACCATTAGTTTTGCATAAAACACGTTTTCTTTAAAGCGCCCTGTAGCAATTTGTCAGGTTTTGATTTGTTTAATTTCTTTCTTTTATTTTCTTATATTTTTTCAATAAGTTCAAAACATTTTTTTTCTGGATAGAAAAAAGAGACGCATCAAGAGTTCTGTTAAATTATTTGTGCTGAGTTAAAAAGCAGGTGTCATTCACTGATCATTGGAAACTTTATTTTTCTTATTTGTTGTTTTTCAAACTTGCCTGTAAACAAGTTGCACACTTTTATGCACGTTCAGCAACTCTGCCGCACAGCAATTTAAACAGTCCAGCTTACATTGGTCTATTGTAGTTATTAGGGATGCACTGATTGGGAAATTCTGGGCCAATAACAATGCCTTAAAATAACCATTTGGCCAACTGCAGATACCAATATTTTTGTAGTTGTTTGGTGTTATTTATGACATATTTTGTTCCAGGGAAACAAAGAAACATGCATTATTTATATTAAAAAAACTTTTTGAGACTGCTTTGTCCAAGTCAGACTACAAGTGATTAATATAATATTTAGTCAGTGCAAAGTTAATGCAAAACATCCGCTAAACGTCGGCCACTGCCATTGGTTCAGCTGATATATCAATGCATTTGTAGTAGAATTAATGATTTGATAGTTGGGCAATTAAACACTGTCTGTATTCTAACTATAATTAGTGCCATATTGCACAGTTCTGTCCAAAAATAGGATAACAAGGCCTGGCTTACAGACAGAGTTTCAGTAGATCATTTTCACACAAGACATCTTCACTTGTGTTAACAGGAAATGTGGACATATAACTGTGACATTAATGATGGCTACATTGCATTTAGTGGTTTTGAGCCAGTGGATCAACAGTGCATCAAATTATTATGTTTAATGTGAAAGGTGTTGCATGTAGAGAAGAACTCACAGATAATAATTACCAAGCTGGAGTTCTCCTCAGCTAGAAATAGCGTTTCAGCTTCTTTCAGCTCATTGTTTTGGTTTTACAGCCGCAACTTTGAACTCTGCCCAGCACCAAACAGCCCTGTATATATGCACTGTATATATATTTATATATATATATATATATATGTGTGTGTATATATATGTGTGTATGTATGTATAGATGTGTGTATATGTATGTATGTATATGTATATATATATATTTATATACTTGCACTAATGTACAGTTACATCTGCATTTATTTATTTTTATTTATTTATTATATAATCTATACCTATATATACTGCATTTTTATACAATTCATTCCTGTATATATTGCAATATGATTCACAATTACTGCTTAATGCACTTCTGGTTAGATGCTATCTGCATTTCGTTGCTTTGTACTTGTGTACAAACATGTACTTGTACTTGACAGATAAAGTTAACAACTAGCTGCTGCATAGAGGCATTTAGTAACTAAAGGGCTACAGTTAGAACATTCATCAGGCCACTTGAAACATGACACCAAACACTTATGGTACAAAGGTTTTGGATGTGGCTGAGGTCAGTCACACACAACTCAGAAAACCATGTATGGAATTTGCTTTGTGTATGGGGGCATTGTCATGTTGAAACAGGAAAGGGCTCTCCCCAAAATGCTGCTGCAAAGCTGGAAGGACATTATTGTGTAAACTGCCTGGTATGTTGTAACATTAATGAGAACTAAGGAGCCTATCCCAAACCATAAAACACAGCCTCAGAACAAATAAATAGGATGGCATATGAACACGGGTGTCCATATACTTTTAGTCATACAGTTTAAGAAAGTAGAAATAATTTGTCAATATCATAAATAGGTGAAAAACTCTCTTTTTTCTCATTCTCAGTACTATATAACCGGAGCAGTGAACAGATTCTTCAGACCAGAGCCCACTGACATCACTGACCCGAACTCCATCCAGGAACCTGCAGTCGACAGTGAGCCCGTTAACTCTGGTCATGCAGAGGGTGACAATAGCAGAAGTGTGGTAGATGAGGAACAGCCTCTTGCGACAGCCCAACTGCTTAGCTCATCTAACCCACTGGTTGCTTGGGAACTTTGCACAACAGACATTGATTTAGGGCCTGCAGAAGAAAGCGCACATGACGAAATCCAGCCGGGGAGAGGCAGCGAGAGCGAAGCATCTGAGGAAGGCAAAGGCACGAGAGAAGAGCAGGTCGCCCAAGCAGGACATGATGATGAAGCACTGCTGGACACAAAAGAAGACAAACAAGAAGAAAATAGGGAGCGGAAATTGAGTACTGGAGGACCAGATGGGACACAAGAGACGAGGGAGTATGAAGAACACGCAAACATGGAGTCACTAAGACTCACAGAGGATGCAATGAGTGAGGATGTGGAGGAAAGTGGAAGAAAAGCTGATGTTGAGGAGGAAACGAAGGGAGCATTGACACCAGAGGATCCCCAAAAAATGGGTGAAATCGTGACAAATGTCCAAGTAAAGGGTGAAGATGATGAAATGCAGCATGAAGATGAAGATTTTGAGGCAGAAGACACTGAGGGAAAACTGTGCCTGATCACAGATTTGAGCCTAGAAGAAGAGGTTGACAAGCTCATAGAAGAGGCAGAGATTGAAGTAGACAGTGATGGTGTGCAACAGCTAGCCTCTAAAAATGAGCCTGATGAGGAGCCAAAACGAGTTGAAAATCAGCCATCAGTTTGTGAAGAGTTGTCCGATGACAGCAGAGATGTCAAAGAAGACCCAGACTTTACATCACTGCATGTTGAGTTACAAATGACCGACGACAAAAGTGGCATTGTCTCTGAGGATGAGCTTATTGTTGCGCAAGAGCATGTGATGGCTCATAGGAGTGAAAGTGATGAAGTTGAGGATGTGAAAGGGGAGGGGCGCGAGAGCACATTGGATGAGGGCGCTGTCATAGGGGAAGAAACCGTGAAAGAAGCCCTTGACATCCAGACAATAGATGAAGCTCTTGAAGAGGAAGAAGTCATCAAAACAGTCACAGAAGACACTTCAGGGCCTTTAATCGAGGAAGAGGAAGGAGGATTAGTGTTGGACTCAATGAAGACGGCTATCCGAGACTCCGAAAAGGAATTCGAGTCCGACTTTAACTTAAAAGACGAGACTGATGAGTTGGCAAACAAGCCACAAGATGGGGCTGAAGAGCTTTTGGTTGAATTTGAAACAGACGAAGGTTTATGTGATGCCAGACTAGTTGATGCTGCTGGAGAGGAAGTGGTCGGATTTGCTGATAAAACTTTTCTTGAAGCTGAAGTACAGAAGATGACAGAGACAAGCTTGTTTCCGGAACCCATAGATGTCATGAACTCGGAGCAAAACAGCGACATGACTTTTAGTTTATTAGAAGAATTTGTTGAAGCTGGACTCCTGAAACAGTCAGATGAGGCTGAGCCTAAATTACTTGAGGTAGATATGCAAGATGCAGGGATAGATATGGAAGAAACTGAGAATGAAGCCCCGAACAACCAGACAATAGATGAAGTGTCTGAGGAGGAAAATGACATCCAAACAGTCACAGAAGACAGTCAAGAAGAAGACGTTTTAACTGAGCATATGACGTGCAGCAAAGAAATGGTGCAGAATGCTAAAACAGAGCTGCACACAGCTGCTGGAGAACAAGAGGGTGTGGCTGAGGACACCGAAGAGCAAACCAAAACAAGAGAGGCAGACAATGACGGGACAGAAAGCCATATCACAGTCCTCCATGAAGAATCTGATGTGACACACATTTCAGTAGATGAAAGATTTTCTCATGAAGGTCAGGTGGAAGAGGAGAGGCTCTCCAGTGAAGCAGACAACAAAGAAAGTTGCATGGAAACAGCATGCACCTCAGTTACAATAAAACCTGAAGGTGAGACTGGACAGGAAATGAGCGGAGAGTTTAAAAATATTCCCCCAGGGGTATGTGAAGGCCGGGTTGTTGTGCTGCAGGAGCTAAACTTTCCAACATGTGAGGAAACACAAGAGGGAGTTCCTGAATACAACAATGAGTCAGATGAAAATACAACACAATGGTTCCTGGAAGACGGAGATTACGAGGAAATCCAGGGCTCGTTACCAGAAGAGGTGGAGAACAAGGAGCCGGAGAGCCTTCAAAACTGTGGCTCCAGCACCGAAGCTGACTATTTACTGGTGAGGGAGCATATGGAAGAGGAACAAGAAAGCACACAAGATATAAAGAACGGCTTTGATGCTGGATTGACACAAGAAACAAAGAAAGTACTTGTTGAAGCAGTAATTCAAGGTTCAGGACCTTTAATCGAAGAAGAGGAAGGAGGATTATTGTTGGACTCAATGAAGACATCGATCGAAGACTCGGAGAAAGAATTTGAGTCCAATTTTGGCCTAAACGACGAGACCGTTGAGGTGGCAAACGAGCCACAAGATGGGACTGAAGAGCTTTTGGTTAGATTTGAAACAGACGAAGGTTTATGTGATGCCAGACTAGTTGATGCTGCTGGAGAGGAAGTGGTCGGATTTGCTGATAAAACTTTTCTTGAGGCTGAAGTACAGAAGATGACAGAGACAAGCTTGTTTCCGGAACCCATAGATGTCATGAACTGGGAGCAAATCAGCAACATGACTTTTAGTTCATTAGAAGAATTTGTTGAAGCTGGACTCCTGAAACAGTCTGATGAGGCTGAGCCTAAATTACTTGATGTAGAAATACAAGATGCAGGGATAGATATGGAAGAAACAGGATATGGAGTTGAGGAGGAGACAGCAGAAGAAGAGATTTTACATCTTCGGGTAGTGGGAATGGCAGAATCTGAGTTATCTGGAGTGGTTGAGTCTCTGGAGACAGAAAATCAACTATCACATGAAGCACTTGAAATAAGCAAAGATGAGCTGGCATCTGAAGCAGAAGGTGAATCAAAGACGGATGAGTCCAAACCAAAGGATTTGACTTTGCCAGCTGAAGAAATGGTTAAGCATGCAGCAGAATCAGAATGGAGTTATGAAGAAACAATTTGCTCAATCGGTGGGCGTCAGGATGTGATCGATGAAGAACTTCTCGACTTCTGGATAGAGACTTCTTTGTCAGAGGATACTGACGCCATTAAACATCAAGAAGGGTCAGAGCCTGGACAGCAAACTGAGCCATCAAGTGAGGAACAAGATGAAGTATCAGCAGTGCACACAGAGAAGGATAAAGACCAGCTTGTGGAGTCAACTTCCAGAGAAATCCTGAGTGACACAGAGATGTCTTCATCAACAGTAGAGTCTGGATTTTTGGACCAGTCTCTCAGTGAATGGGGCACACAAAACAGTGAAACTCAGCTATTGAAATCAACAAGCAGTGGGTCATTTCAAGGGATAAATAACACATTGGCTAATATGTCAATATCTGCAGACCTCTCTGAAATGTCCACACAACAATCTCACTCTGAATCTCAGGATGTGTTTATGGAGGAAGCAGCTGAGGCAGAGCAGTCAGATCTGAAAGAGGAAGAATCAATCACCGAGACAAGATTTCACCCTGATTCAGAAGTCACGTCACCAGAGTCAAGACTTCTGAATCAGGATTTGGATTTATTGCAAGAGAAAACAGGCGAAGAAAGAGCTGAATCAGCAGAGACTGAAAGTGGATCAAAGAGACGGATCGATGATCAGGTAACTGACTGGAAAGACGCTGAAGAAGCAGAAGCGAAGGCACTGACCGAAAAGAGCGCTCCGTTCAATGTCGGGGAAACAAAAGCTGAAGAAGAACCTTTTGAGATAACCGTATCTGACTCTCCAGATGAAATCAAACGAGTTGATTCAGGACGATCTAGAAGCAGCTCAGAGGCTTCAATAGAGGAGGAAGTGTTAAAAGAGTCCAGTTCACAAGACGACACCAAAACTAAATCCGAGAGGAGGCTTTCCTCACCGGATGAACCGCGGCCCGGATCATCAGACGATATTGATGAATCATTAACTGGCCTAAACAGGACAGAGGTGACGAAGTCTGAAGATGAGATGCAGGTATTGTTTCGAAAATAACATATTTTACCAGAAAAATGTTTTATTAAAGGTTCAGTAGGTTAAAAAAAAATACACCACACCAAAACAAAAACAACTAGTGAATATGTAGGATCCTCTAACGTTTCTTCAGTAACTGCCCATGGGACTGAGATAGATGGTTAGCTAGTTAGCTAGCCAGCCTGCTAATTCCAACATGCTTTTATGCTGCACGAGTTACAGGAAACAAGGTGAATAAAGTTGTCATTGATCTGGCGGTCATTGGCTGAAGCATTAAGTACTTAAAGTATACTCATTAAGTGACTAGCTGGGTAGCTAGCCACCTAGCTTGCTAATTCCCCATGTTTTCCTGCTACGCTGGTTACAGAAAATTAGCTCAACAGTGGGTTGGTTGCAGCTCGGTCTAACTGACCCTCTGCCTCGCTCGCCAACGCCAGGAGGAGAGAGGCCGGCAGCTCTGGAGATGGACAAGCTAGGGCCGGCTAGTTAGCTTGTCCATCTCTAAAACTGCTGTTCTGTCTCCTCACTGACGTGGCCACCAATGTACCATTAAATCATGGTCGCATTGGCAAGCTAGCTAACTAACTAGCCAGCCGTCTCTCACAAAATTAGAGACTCTTCCAGGCTCTGATTGGTTGTTTTCGTTAAGGTGCGGTGGATTTTGAAAACCTCATTAGTAGCACAGTTTATTTGTCTTACGTACAACTGTCAGGATGTTTTAGAAATATTTCTAAATGTTACCTATTGTACCTTTAAATCATGAATAAAATCACACCATATTCATAAGACACAGAGACGGTACGAGTTGAGCTGTTTTGTCATTGCAGGTGGACTCCTTTGTGCTTGACTTTACTGTACAAAGGTCAAGAATTGCTGTTAAAAACCCTCGTGTAAGGCCACCCAAAGATCCCCGCTCCCTTCTCCATATGCCCTCATTGGATCCCACGCCCTCTCCACATCTGGCAGCCAAAGTCCCTGCAGGTGTGCCTTTAGGAGGTTTGGGCATTGGAATAAGACTACCTGGTAGGTCTCTGGTGACGCATGGAGAGCCTCTACGTCTTTCATGTTCAGTTAATTCTCTGTAAATAATGTCACACATTTTTTTTTTTTTTTAGGACTTGGTGCAGGATTTCCTGTTTTAAAAAAGACAAAACCACAGGTGGCAGATGAAAATAGTCCAGACACCCTCTCAAAGGTACTCATTTTTTATTTATCACTTTTCTCTTATGTTGATGTATGCATGACTAAAATGTCACTTAATCACAGGAGACAGTGCCAGAGGAGAAGAGTGATGCTCCCAAACAAGACGAGGCCCAGCACAAACCCAAATGGATGCCACCTAGACATCCTGGGTAAACAAACAAACATCTTGTACATTACAATATTCAACACAAAAGAGGCATCTTGTGCTCAGACATTTTCTGATTCTTAATTTCTCGTGTGTTCCCAGATTTGGAAATCCACTCATGTCCGAGCTGAAGAACAAGCTGAAGAAACCCACAAAGGACTGAGAAGAAGATAAGGAGTACTGATTTGTGTGGATTTTTTGATATAATATAAAAATGTCTTTATTTTTGGTGTATTTATGAAACTGAATACAGTGATGAAATGTTCGTCATGTCAATTAATTGTCCTATGTTTTGTAATAAAGCTTAACTGAAAAAGGGAAATGTGTTTCCTTTGGCTTCGCTGGGTTTTAATTATCAAAGCCTCAGATCTCCCTGGTGTGTAAGGGGACATAATCAACTATCAAAGTCCACAGTGAAGACAGTGGCTGTGTTAAGGAATTAATGTTTGTGGGGGAAAAAAACAGTTGAGATGTGCTCAGGACATTAAACCATCACCTTCTTGCAGCTAAAAAGGCCACCAGGGCCAGTTCATAAAGTGAGTTTATCACGTAATCCAAATTTATTTCGGTTAGTTTCTCATTTTCAGTTAATTTGGTTCCATACAGCAAATTAATCATCATTCAAGATCAATCCTTCAGATTTTTTAATGTGCACTACATCATATTTCAGGGTGATTACACTGAATACACTATTACATCAGATAGAGTCAGATATTGTATATTATTCATAGATAGTATATATTATATTACATATTTGTATTGAATATTATATAGCTATATTAACAGACCCATACAAAACGATAACTAGACAACACTATATATATATATATATATATATATATATATATATATATATACATACATATATATACTTTATAAACTGATTATAAAGTTCAGTTCAAAATGATTGGAACTGAATCACAAAAATAAAGAGTATTTTAAACTTGGATGAATTAAATTACATGTATTTGTTTTATCGAGACAGCAGATGGCAGTGTCTCCCCAACACAGTTTAAACTCATGAAGAAGAAGTCTCAAGCTGTGATTGGTTGGAAACATCCAATGAGTTTAAGGAAGTCAGACGTTTGAACCGGAGCGGCGCCTGAGACTTGTTATGTTGTTTTGACGTCCAGTTGACGTTTCTTTAAAAAAGTAGTTCATCAACAGACGCGAATATCAAAAACACACTTCAAAGTGTTTTCACGGCCTCAAACGTACCTCAAGACGTGCCTGTTGAGTTAGGTAAGTCAGAACTGTTTCCGTTATACCGACTACCGTTTTTAAGCTAATGTTAGCTTAGCCTCATTCGGGTGTCTCAACACTAAAAACTTCAACACATCATCAGTCAGTGATTTATCTAACTGTCCTGGTGTGGATGTTACCTGGGTCGTTTGTGATCCTTTACCGCTGTCTAAAGAGTCAATCTTATTTTATCTACTTAACGTAATATGTTTTCTATCGTCACACTGTTAAAATAATCGCCTAAGTCTTTTTTTTTTTTTGCCTTAATCATCTCGTCATGACGCCGGCCACCTTTGGTAAAATCGCCTACATCCTTAGTTAATCAGATCATGTGATTTTACCCCTTTAAGATCATCACTTCTTTGACAATTTGCCACATTCATAGTCATCAGATAAGAACCCAGCAAAGAGGAGCTAGAGGGAGATTGTTTAGTTATCAGTTTAGTTTATCAGTGTTTTATTGTTGACACTAATATTGGTTACACTTTACTCTAAGGTGTCTACATAAGAGTGACATGAGCGTGTCATAAACATGACATGGGATGTGTCATGAACATTAATGACTCTTTGAAGGAACATTAATGCTCATGATACTTGTCATGTCATGTCAATGCAAGAATGTCAGTTTTCCAGTTATGTCAGTCCCCCCTCCCCCCATTTGTACATTTGAGTAGTAAAGCCATTTCGAAATCAAAGTTGTCAATATTTGTGACGTATTGTCCTAATGTACATTTACATGATGATATTGTAATGTAAAAGTAAAAGGCTTTGTATTAATTCAATTGTTTTATCCACAGGCTGCAGCCACAGAGTGTCTTAGAGGACATCTGAAAAAATGAATTCTGGGGAATCATTAGGAGCCATGGATACTCGTGTGTGCTGGCTGGATGAGGAAACCTTGCCAGAAATCACCCTCCTGGATGCAACTTGTGATTCAACTCTATCTGGCAGCGTGCTCGCCACACCTGCAACAGCTCGGTCTGTGAGCAGGAAGTTGACCCCTCTCCGGCCCTCCCAGCTGAATTCCTCCACCAATTTAAACTCCACTGTTCAAATATCAGGCCCTCAGAATAACACCTTCGATCTTCTCCAATCTAATGTGAGCAGTCCCAAAGTGGAGACTGAGACTCTCGATACTAAACCTTCTCAACAGAATGGCACAAAAGCTTTGTCTGATATGAGCTTAAGTGACAGTACAAGTGATAAAGAAAACAATTCTGAAGCCCACTCTCCTGAATTGTCTAAGCAAACAACAAGTTGTAAAACCCCCAATGCAAAGATGGATGACCCCCCTGAGAGTTTGTTTGCTCCTGAGCGCTGGCTGGATGTCAGATATTTCCCAGAAATTACTCTCCTTGATGTTACACATGATTCAGAGCAGTCACAAGTAGAAGAATTATCCTCCATAGAGGCCATAAGGGACATTTCACCAGTTGATGATTTGAAAGAAATGCCTCCCTCAGAGTCCAGTGGACAAATTGCAGCAGAGCCTGGCAGACCAGACCAGAATGACGACTTGTCAAGTACTCTTACTGAAAATGCCACCCACTCCACAATCTCCTTTAGTGAACAATCTGATAAGAGTGTGGGGGGAAACGTGACGCAAACCTTCTTAGAAGCAACTCCAGATATTTCTACAGGCAGTGTTTTGGAAAACAGTAGGCCGTCACCAGAGCCCATTGGACCGACTGTGGAGAAGATTCAAACATCAGCCGAGGAAACGCTTGGTACCCGTCCTGCTAATGTTACTCACGATATAAGCTCCTCGAGTGACGTGTCTGCAGCATCCCAGACCTCTACCTCTGATATGCAGTGCAACACTAGTTCAAAGAATGTCACCGCTGAGCTTCATGGTGAACCTGTGATGACTTCTGATACTGTGGAAAGTAACAATGAAGAGCCACTCACCAGCAATGATGCTGAGTTGACCAGCGAGATGCCAAAATCAAGCCCAAAACCAGACGTGTCTTTGAACCGCACATTTACCTCCCTGCAGCCCCCCCACTTGAGTTCCTCCACCGATTTAAACACCACTACTCCAATATCTGGGCCTCAAAATACGACAGTGGATCTTCCTTCATCTGGTGTAAACTGTTCCAAACCAGAGAGTGAGGCAAATGATCAGGCTACTTCAGTATCTATAAACACCACTTTTGAGCCTAAATCTTCGAAGCAGAACGGCACAATAACTCTTTCAGAAACAAGCTCCAATGTCAATTGGCAGAACACTTTTGACAAGCTCTCTCCTCCTAAGGGCTGTAATGCAACAAGTAGCCCCAAAGAAAACAATTCTGAAGTCCACCCGCCTGAACTGATAAAACATAATGAGACAAACGATAGTACAGATTCTGACACCAAGAGGGTTGACACCCCTGAGAGCACGTTTGAAGCTCAGCCAGCTGCGGAGGTGGCTTCTGCAGTTGCCCAGCATGAGATTAACGATCATTCACGATCAGATGTACCGATGACAGATGGTCTTCCTGACACTTTGGGCCATCAAAGCATGGATAGGCAGGGCAACAAAAGAGAGACAATCAATTGGGATTCGGACTGTCTCATCACTTCAACACCAATGCCTAACTGTAAATTGTTTAAGCTAAACACTGAACGAGACCAGGGCAAAGCTATAGGCACACAGAAAAAACTGTATGGGGATGGTCCCAGTAAGACAGATACTCAGGTGCCATCAGACGTCCCATCAAACATCATAAGTGAACGGAAAACATCATTTGCGCATCCAGCTGCTAAATCCCTTGTGCCTCCTTCGAAACTTGCACCGCAGCTGTTTAAACACAAGCCAGCCTCCGCAATCCCAGGAAGGTCTGAGGCAACATCAGGCTTGCCCATGACGAGACAACGAACCCAGGCAGAAGCTTTGAGGACTGCTGCTGGTTCTGATGCACCCCAGGCGGTATGACTTGAAACTATTTGTAATACATGTACAAAATGTTGACGGCACATTCTGTTTAATTAAATGGATGGACACAAACATTGAGTGCATGTATTTATGACAGTCTTTTGATGGTATTATCTGTTGTGTGTTTAAGACGACAGGAATATCAAGCTCCTACAAGTTACGTCCTTCAACAACACAAGGTAGGCATTGTGCATTCTGTTTTTACATGGGCTTGGTAGATTGCTGTTTTATCCTTCATAAATGCTGAGGGTCAATTACTTATTAAAGTTGTGTGAGAGAATTGTAAACTTCAGTGCACGCTGTGAACCAATATTCAGATTTGTTTGTGTATGCGCTATGCACTTCACTATCTCCACTGTCGTCCCTGTGTGCCAATGTCAGGATGCAAGCTGCCCAGTTCGGGCTTGCAGAGACCACAGGCAAGTGGCTTACCTTCAGGCATCCAGAGAGCAGCGACACGTCTCAGGCCGCCATCAGCGAGAAGCAACGCAGCAGCTTCCTCAAGCACTAACAAACTCCGTGGACCTACAGGTACTCAGTTTATATTCTGTTTATCCTGATATTCTGTTACAAATGTATTTTTAAATGTGCATAAATTTGACAGTAGAGAAACTAAAGTGTTTTATCTATACATTTGTATTTCTCAGCCCCAATAACAAAGTCAAAATAAACAAACAAAAAGGGGACAGCTTGGAAAAGGGCCACAATGACAGTACTAACCCTAATAATAATAATAATAATAATAATATTATAACTTTTATCTCAAAACTGATTAAAATACCAACTACCTCTACCTCCATTGTCTTTGAAACGGGCCTAAAACTATGTATAAAAATAATTTGAAAGTGAATTTTTTATTATCGAATGTTTGGTGTGATATGCTTGGTTTGATCTTAAATGTTTTTGTGTTGTTTTTCTCCCTCTTCATATGAAACAGCTACTAACCCTGTGACAAAGACTTCACAAGCAAAGAGGCAACCTTTAACCAGAGGTGAAGCTTTACCAATAGCAAAGAGGAAGAAAATGGGTAAAAACTTTGCAGAAAAAGGCATCATCATTCAGCTATTCTTTTTTTTGTTAGCCCTTTTAAAGATTTGCATGGTTTTTATTTGCACAAAAGCTAACTGACAATAACTAGAACTGTGCAACAGTTATTATGATGGTGTTTAAAAAAGGACTTATCTGAGCTCACTACATACACACTCACACTTGTTTCTCTTCCTCTCAGATGCTCCCTCACCGTCCCGTAGTGCTGAAGCCTCAACATCGTCCTTACCTGCTGCCAACGGAGCCAGAAACCTCAAACAGCCTACAACCTGCAATAGAGCTTTGCCAGCTAAAACCCAAAAAGATGGTAGGTTTGGATTGCACCTTATTGTCATGTTAAATGAAACAATTTTATGGTCTAGTGAGTTCAGGAGCCTACTCACCTGTTCTCTTTCACATAGTTTCAGATGCTGCAGTGCCAGCTAGCTCTGCTGCTGAAATCTCAACATCTTCATGTGATCGTGTTAGCAGAGCCAGAGCCCTGAAACAGCCTGCGAGCAGCCATAGAGGTCTGCCACCTAAACCCAAAGGCCACGGTAAGCTGGGGGGCTGAGATCCCAAACTAAATAGCTGGGTCCTCTGGAGGTCTTATGGGACTGATTTAATCAAACCTCTGATGTGAAATGTCTACTGAACAGATCCAGTAACCTGGACTGTGCATTATCTTACAGGACTTTTTTGTATGTCTGCATGTACAGGCTGACCATCTGCTGTTAAGATCTTGTAGCTCTAGTAACATTTCAGCTTACATTTCAGATGTCTTTTATAGCTCTTACAAATAATCATAAAGGTCATGATTTAAAATCCTTGATCTAAACCGAAACAAAAGAGTGGCGCATTATTACGTTCTTAAAATTGGTTTACATTTATTTTCATACAGATGCAAACATTTGACAACAACTACTGAAAGCTTATCCATATAGAAGTGACTCAAGCTTGTAAGTTCAATCATGATAAGATGAACACATCTATCAAGTAAAAATATGTCCCTGTATATAAATTGCTATACTAGGAAAGACCAATTATTGCATTAATAAAGAAACAAATGAAAAGTAATCAAAACAGATTGCAGAGGCCAGTGATATCTGTGGATAATAACTACTGCAATAGCACCACCATCAACACATGATGCTGACTTGAGGAAGCAGGAGAAAGTGAAGTAATTCTCACTTATTCAAGTCCAATATGCAGAAAATAAAAAGCAGAAGATAAAGGATTATTGGCAGGGACCTTGTCTTCATGTCATGTAATGCTTCAAATTGTATTGCAGGTTGCGCAAACTGTGCCGTGCTTGAAAAGCAACTCAACATGCAAGCAGAAGAAATAAGGGAACTGAAAGGTATAACTTGGAAAACAATATGCTGCAGTGTTTTAGGATTAAAGAAATATCAGTGGGATTTTTGTTGTTGTTTTTTAAACAATCCTTCATGTGACTTTTATTCCTAAGGCAACTTTTTTTAGTAGCCTCAGTAATAACACAATCATACCTATCAGATCATAATGTTGCTTAATGTATTGTTCCCATTCACAAGCTTTTTTTTTTTTTTTTAACATTCTTTTTATTGAACATTTTCAGAAATATAACAGTCCAGCACAGTACACATACAGATAGTATAAAATATGTAACTAATCCAAAACACATCCACAGCAATGATCTCAAAAGTCCTTATTAGGTCTTTCATTTCAGGCAGTTGCACTTGGAGTTCCAAGATAGTCCAACACTTTGCCAAACTTTACTGTGAAGAGATCCGTCTTATCATTCACAAGCTTTTATTATACATACTGAATATTTTTAGGCAAATTGAGTGCAACATTTTGGCTATTACAGGAATTGTTAAAGCTGAAAATCCCACTTTCTCCTCTTGTTTTTTTATTTGGTCTGCTCTCATAACTGTGTCAAGATCCCACTTTTAATTTATTTTGTCCCATGTTTAAAATGTAAAAGTGGTATTAATGCAATTTTCCCTTTTTCCCCGCAGAACTGCTGAAGAAAAGTAAAGAGCAAGAATGCTGATCTTAATCGCATCATATTCACTTTTTAACCACTTATTGTAAATATTATATATGCAATACTAATCCTAATTATATTAATTGACAACGGGCAAATTAAGATACTATTTGTGTTTAAAGTTCATGCCCTCTAATATGGAGTTTCACATTTTGAAAATATGATGTTTTTATGATGAAATATAAACCTATTGTTCCACTTCTTACTCTGAGAGGCTCAATGTGGTTTTAAGTGTGCATGGATTATCTGTGATATCCGAAATAAATATGGTGTGGATTATTTTAAAGAGTGAGTTGTGCTTTTTATTTTATCCATATCTTTAGTGTTACATCTCTCATTGTTGTGAATTATTACAAATTTCAGATGGATGGTTTTGCGTGTGGTGAACAACCATTTTTCCCCACTAGGTGGCAGCACAGCCCTGAGGCCTCAGCTGCGGACCGGCCTATGATTGGTCGATCCGCCGCTCACTTCCTTTCCTGACGCAAGTACCCGGCAAGGCTGTCGCACGCCTTTATTTGTGGCCGCTTTTCAGCAAAACTGGATTTTATAACGATTCAAAGCAGACAGACACACCACAGGATAGGTTTAACAAGGACGTAGGTGAGTCTGTTTTAAATATTTGATTGAACTATGCGTGATTAGTCTTCGCTAGTCTGTATTTACCGGCTACACATGCGGGTAGGCCCCGTGCTCCCTGTCGGCTGGTGTTAGCTTAGCAACAAACCCGCGCCACGTTAGTGTTCACGTCTTATTATCAGATATAAATTAACGCTAGCTTGTTAATTAATAGGCCACGGGGTGTCATTGGTAAGTCATTAACGGGTGAGACTTAAAACTGCAACTAAACTTGCGTGTCAGTTTTCCTGGCTAACGGCAGTGATCTACTCCATCTGTCAAAGCTACATAACGTTAGCTTAGCCGCAGTTTGCTAACTTCACCAACGTCTGCACAGAGCCCCGTCGACTTTTGTCTGAAAAAAAGCTCAGTAAAAGCTAGTTACCGCAATAGTGCTAACTTTTATTGGGCGTTAATTAACCTTTAACCATGGTAACGCCAGCTTTTAGTTTTCAAAATATGTACTGTCCAGTTTCGTGTTGGCTAGTTGTTGTTTTTTTTATTTTATTTTTTTTATTCGCAATAACAATTTACAATATATACAGTTCTTTGCCAGGGGGTTAAGAAAAGTAACAAACAAAATCAAATAAACAGCAATTCCAAAATAAGGGTAAGAAACAAACAAGTTGGCTTGTTGTTGCCATAGAGGAGTTGTTGCGTAGTAACGTCAGTAATTTTATTTATTTTGTCCCTTGTGTCTCATGTCCTTGGATTTCTTGTGTTGAGAAACTTTTAAAATGAAATCTGACTCCAACAGCAAATCCTCTCACCTATTTCTTTGCGCAGATCATTTGATGAGGAATGATGAGCAGGAGACGTCCAAGTTGTCAGTTTAACATAATTTTATTACAATACGTCGAGAAATAGGTAGTCTCTGGGTTCAAACCACACTTCCCTAATTTACATGATTAAGGCGGATCAGTTCATGAAGTCTGGACCCCCTCTATTTTCCCTGAACCCTATTTTATATCCTAATAGAGGTTTAATAAAAAAAATGTGGGTTGAACTCTACAGAAGCTGCGTCCCTCTCGAACCGTTGATTCGTCAGTTTTAATCAATATTGTGGACACGTCATGTCACCAAGCAGTGAAGACGGTTATCTCTCCCACACCATGTCCGTGACCTCACCTGTTACCAAAACATTCAACACAACCTCCTGCCCCGTTATGACTTGCAGAGATATTAGTGGAGACACAGATTTTGCAATGTCCACATAAAATACAAAACGTAAAATATAAATTTTTGTGATGATAGAATCTTACTAAGTTTAAACAGATGGAATAAATGTATTCCGTTTTGATGTATCTAGAGTAATCATAGTTTTAAAACAATATTGGCACATGATCATTGTATCAAAGCGTCTTGCATGCACAGAGAGGACACACACACATATAGTGAATTACGCATGCATAGATAGTGATGTTTGTCACTCACAGACAGACAACAGAGACAGAATAACAGATTAACACTATATAAATTTAAGTCATTATTTAGTGTGGAAAAAGTAAGCCAATGTTGGCAGCCAAGTAATGGCTAGCTTGAAAAGTAATGGTCGACAACCACTTGATGCCTTGTTTTAAATCTTCAAAAAGGAGTGAGAAGTACAAACACACAATTTCCCACCGCGTCTCCAAAAGTTATTAAATAATTAACTAGCGTCCTTATTCAGATGGACCTATTCACTAATTACCTTTATATTCAATTTATATTATGTAATAGTTAATATTTTATCTCTGTTATGCAAATTAAGATTAAAATCATTACATAAAATAGATCAATCAAAAATACAATTATTTATAAATGTATCTTAACATACGATTTAATTACTTATGTTTATCTTCATCAAGTTGACTAGTTGTCTTTTTGTATATGAGTATGTCTTGCATGCAGTTTTAAAACTAACCATTTAAAAACATTTTAAATATAAAACATTCTTGACACATTTGTTTGATGCTGTCTCGCCAGCAGCTGTAACTTTAACAGGAAAATTAAACTTCACCTGTTTTACTGGAATGTCCTTTGAACTCAACCGTATTATAGTCTAACCTTCATGAGCAAAACTAATGAATGAAATCATTAGGAAGTTTTTCATCCTGCTCTAACTAATAAATGACAGTGAAGCTGGTTTTCTATTGACTCATTTATTATAGTACAGGTGTAAAGGAATCAACTGTAATGTTTTTAACACCATTCCTCACACCTGTAACTTAATTTTCTCCACAGATTGACCGCTTCCTTCTGCAATGTCTCGTTTCTTTGCCACCGGGTCTGACAGCGAGTCAGAGGAGTCCTCATCCGCCGATGAGATTACCCCTAAAGCACCCGGAACAACTTTCAAGCAGTCAGTAAAATTAAAAACAAATCTTATCATCAGGACTCATATTCTACTTTTTGTACTATTCAAACACATTCATGTTGTTTTCACAGGTCGTTGCTTCTCAGTGATGATGAGGAGGACACTAAGAGAGTGGTGCGCAGCGCCAAAGACAAAAGGTTGGTGTGGTAACTGTAAGCAGCATTTACTAAAAACTGTTCAGATTGTCTTATGTAGTATTATTTTGAATACATTCATTCTTATATCTTAGGTTTGAGGAGCTGACCAACCTCATCAAGACTATCCGAAATGCTATGAAGATTCGTGACATGGCCAAATGTTTGGAGGAGTTTGAGCAGTTATGTCGAGCCTTCCTCAAAAGCAAGACTATAGTGGACAAAGAGGGGGTTCCCCCTTTTTATATCCGTCTTCTGGCTGATCTGGAGGACTACCTGAACCAGGTCAGTAGCTCCAAGTTAAACCAGTATATTAATGTATTAATATAACAAAGTATATTACCATTAAAGCACTCTGACGTGATTGTCCTGGTCCCGACTTTTCCAGTGCAATTAAATTGTTCTCTTTTCAGCTTTGGGAGGACAAAGAAGGCAAGAAGAAGATGAACAAAAACAATGCAAAAGCCCTCAGCACACTACGTCAGAAGATCCGCAAATACAACAGGGATTATGAAACAGAAGTAGCTGCATACAAGGAGGTAAATTAGGAAACTTTCACACAGTGGTCCTGTCTTAAATCATACACAAACTTAATCAATATATAACTACACTAATAATTACATGTATGTGAATGTGGCCTAGATAAACAAAGATCTAAATAAAGTCTTAATGTCTTTCTCTCTCTCTTAGAACCCACAGGAGTCAGCTGATGAAGAGGAAGAGAAGGAGGCAGGGGATTCTGGTAAGTTTGCTGTTGATTCATGTTTTCGTATTAAATCACAACATTTCTGTAGAAAGTAAGAGTGAATAAACAAGTCATGTTCATCCTAATATCAGATGGGTCAAATGTGTTTACATGTTAAAAAAAAAAAAGGTTTGATGTTTTTCAGGATCCTGTAGTTTTATTTCCACCCAAAGTCAGTGAAAGCGTCTTTATTTACCCTCTGAGAAAAACTTAATTCACAACACTTTTTTGTACTAAATGCTGTTGCCAACCTTTAGGAAATAAAGTGCTTGCATTAAGATCACAGGTGAACGTGAACATCTGAAGATATCATGGTTGCTTTTTTGTGACTTAATGCAAGGATCCTCTCTAAAAATAATTCTTATTTTTCTTCTACCAGGCTCATCTTCTGATAGTGAAGGCGAAGGAAATGAAGATGGTGTGTCAGCCAAGTCCTTCTTGAAGAAAAAGCCTGAACCCACGCCAGATGCCAGCAAGTTCCTCAAGTCTGCCAAGGGATCCGGGGTGAGAGGCCATACAAGAGTTTACTACAGAGAGAGAAAAAAGGAAACCTGCTGCAAATGTTCCGATTATAATATGAGCTAACGTGTTTTTTTTTTCTTTCCATTTACAGGATGAGTCCTCCTCTAGTAGTGATGATGATGACGATGAAGATTGGGGCTCCGACACCGTGGACAGTGGCAGTGAAAGCTCGGATGAAGGGGAGGGAAAGAGTTCTTCCCTCGCTGTGGTCTTCCTCAAGAAGTGAGTCTTCTTATGAGCACCTATTTAGTTTTCGTTTACAACAGAAAGCACAAAGCTAATTATTTAGTTTTGATAATTACAGTGGTAAAAAAAATGTTTTTTTTTTACTTTATTTTTTTTAAATATAAAGATTTTTCTGCTTTCCCGGAATGTAAGTCAACAAAAATATAATGGAAATTAAGAATTCATAGATGAACTAACAATGAAAATAATGGTGAGTTTCATCCCCAGCAGTTAGTCGGTAAAATAAGGTCCTAGCAGTTGCTTTTATTCTTACAGTATCATGTGTACTTAACACCACACACTGTCTTTCTTCAGGACCCAGGAGAGTGAGAAGTCCAGCGAAAAGAAGCTTGGGAAGAAAAAGAAGCCCAAAAAGAAGGAACGTCTAGAGGAGGAGGCTGAGGAGGAGGGAGGAGAGGAAGTCGAAGGAGGCTGGGAGAAGGTGAAGGGAGGCGCCCCTATGGTCAAGGTAAAGAAGAGTTATGATTTTTTTATTTTTACTGCTGGTGAAACACTGCAAGCCTAGAAAATAGTTTTCTTTTTGTCTCAACCAGTGAATCAACCAGTTATGTAAGTGATTCATTTAATTTGTCAGGAAAAGCCCAAGATGTTCGCTAAAGGCACAGAAATCAACGTACCAGTGGTGGTGAAGAAGCTGAATGAGATCCTGCAAGCAAGAGGCAAAAAGGGAACAGATAGGTAACATCTCATCCTTCACAAAAGTCCCACCTAATACAGAAATATGATGGCATATGTTATTTGTAGTAATGCTCTTTCAAGGAGCTGTGTGTCGGATTCAGTGGGATCTATTGTCCAAAATTGAATATAATCATAATTGTGCTTTCATAAGGAGTGGGTCCTTGAGGGAATTTCATGTTTTTACGTTACCTTTACATTCCCTGACACTCTTGGAAAATAAGGGTTGAGCAGGGCGAGATTCTGCTCAGTTCTACACACTACATCTTTTATATCAAAAAAGTAATTGTAATTAATGTGATTGTAATTGCGATTATGTTTGGGGGGTTTTTTTGGGGGGGGGGAGCAAAGTTAGAACATCTTATTTACCCTCACTTATCTAATGTTTTCCTTGTAAGTATTGTAAATCACGAAAAGACTTTGTAATTGTAACACTTAAAATAATCATCATTGCAGACAATATTGAAATACAATGTAACTAATATAACAGTTTATGAGATCTAAATGACTCCTTTTTCCTCTCCCTCTGACAGGGCTGCTCAGATTGAACTGCTCCATGCTCTGGCAAACATCGCTGCTGAGAATAACTTGGGCCAAGGCATCACGGTCAAGATTAAGTTCAACATCATCGCCTCCCTGTACGACTACAACCCCAACCTGGCAGCCTTCATGAAGGTAGAAGCTCCTGATCTGGAAACGATTAAAAATTCATTTAAATATTTTAACTTAATTAATAGTGTTTTATGTTTTCAATAATGGGATGACAAATCTGCAGATTTATGCTTAAAAGCAGCAAAATGTTTAACTTTCAGACTGAATCATTCTGACTCTGTCTCCCTTTAGCCCGACATGTGGAAGAAGTGCCTGGAGTGTATAGACGAGCTGCTGGACATCCTGTTTGAAAACAACAACATCTTCATCGGGGAGAACATCGCAGAGGACAGTGAGACTCTGGTTATCTCAGACCAGGTATCTCCTCTTTTCTTTTCTGTTTTTTTTTTTACATTTGTCGTACTTTCGGCTGGCAGCTTGTTCTTGGAGTGGTTAAAATGATTTTAAATGTAAAAATGTTTTGCTCTTCCATATCGTAAATCGACAACAATTTAATGAAAATGAATAACTGATTTGATAATTAATTTCTGGTACTTTTTAAACTGAGTGGCAGCAACCCTGTTTCGTGTATGATCTATAATGTATATTATGAGGTTTGGCTGCATTATTTTAAAAAATGGGAGCTAACATGGAATTAATATACCTTTTGCACAAACTGCATACTTTGTTTTTGTCTTATAAGTCAAAAGAGAGGATTGCATTGCTAATATCAAATGTATTCTGGGTTTTGTCAGCCATTCAGAGTGCGTGGATGCATCTTAACCCTGGTAGAGAGGATGGATGAGGAGTTTACCAAGATCATGCAGAACACTGATCCCCACTCGCAAGGTGAGCCACACCAGAAAACCCTCACAAGTTATTTTTAATTGTTATATATTGTGAAAGTAAATCATAAAGTTATGGAAGATGTCTTTGCAAGACTCCCTGAAGTGTGTTGCGCCATCAGTTTTGGTTTTCAAGCAGCTCTTCCTATTGGCTCATTGCGCTCTTCTCCACTCAGAGTATGTCGACAATCTGAAAGATGAGGGGCACGTCTGTGGCATCATTGACCGACTGCTCGAGTACATGGAGAACAAAGGCAGCACAGAGGAGATCTGCCGCATCTACCTGCGCAGAATCATGCACACCTACTACAAGTTTGACTACAAGGCTCACCGGCGCAGCCTGGGCCTTCAGGGAGAGTCCAAGGTGAGGAAAACACTGGAGTGCACTACTCAACAGATCCTCAGTCAGATTAGGGTATGGAAGTGTATCTGGTTGCAAATGTGTTTATAGGTATAGTGTCTTTTCATGACCTGAGGAGCCATCTCTGTGATATTACTGGGTGTGATGTGCTGATTTTATCTCTGTCTGCTGTTCAGTCTGAGCAGGACCAGGAGGAGAGTGAGGGGGAGGACAGCGCTGTGATCATGGATCGTCTCTGCAAGTTCATCTACGCCAAGGATCGCACCGACCGTATCCGTACCTGCGCCATCCTCTGCCACATCTACCACCACGCTCTGCATTCACGCTGGTACCAGGCCCGCGACCTGATGCTGATGAGCCACCTGCAGGACAACATCCAGCACGCCGACCCGCCCGTACAGGTAAACATTCAGTATTCATTTAAGGTGTATAGCTGTTCTGTTGAGCAGCTTTATGTCTAAACACCTGCTTTCTCTCTATGATCTAGATCCTGTACAACAGAACCATGGTGCAACTCGGCATTTGCGCATTCAGGCAAGGCATGATTAAAGATGCCCACAATGCCCTGTTGGACATCCAGTCCTCTGGCCGTGCCAAGGAGCTGCTGGGACAGGGTTTGCTCATGAGGAACATGCAGGAGAGGAACGCAGAGCAGGAGAAGATTGAAAAGAGAAGACAGGTAAGTCTTGTATAAGCCTATCAGTCCGAGTACAGCTGCTGCGTGTATTCATAGACTGTATAAAAGAAGTGGTTATAGCCTCAGGGCCTGAAAAATGAAGCCAATGTGGAAGTGCCTTACAGTTATACTTTACAGAATTTTCCTAAATATCAATGCATAGATACAAAAAGAATCCCTCTCATCATCCGTTATTTCCCATTAGACACTTGTGGCAGTCCTCTGCTTGTACTTTCCCCTATTCTTTTCATTGGGGTTCACTGTTTGGGCACAAAGATGTGAAATTTCTTCACAGACAGAGCACAGCACATTTTTCATTTTTTTTGTTTGTTTGAGGACAAAGGCAATGATTTACAGTTAAAGGGACCAATGGTTTTTATTTCATGTCTCTATCTGCTTAAGAGGCTGAGAAATAAATGATTTAGTCAACATTGACATTCTGTGCAGTTTTTCAGAAAACCCTCAGGTTATGGGAGGTGCTTTTAAAACAGTGGTGAGGTGTTAAAGGGTGTTTTTCAAGGCGGATTTGGTTCTTAATGGGTTAAAGCACTGACTTGTTGTCAGGTTGGACGGAACCTGGATTACATTATCCTAACGGTGCTTTCGCTCGCAGGTGCCATTCCACATGCACATCAACCTGGAGCTGCTGGAGTGTGTGTACCTGGTGTCAGCCATGCTGCTGGAAATCCCATACATGGCCGCTCACGAGTTTGATGCCCGTCGCAGGATGATCAGCAAACAGTTCCATCACCAGCTCAGGGTGGGAGAGAGACAGCCGCTGCTGGGTACGCAACATGTCGTCTTCTGTCGTCCTCATTACACCAGAATGTTTAAACTATAGAGGAACCAGAGAGGATAACTGTTGGTCTCTTTGTCCTCCAGGACCCCCAGAGAGCATGAGGGAGCACGTGGTGGCAGCCAGTAAGGCCATGAAGATGGGAGACTGGCGTACCTGCCACTCATTCATCATCAATGAGAAGATGAACAGTAAAGTCTGGGACCTGTTTCCTGAGACGCAGCGAGTGCGCGAGATGCTTGTCAGGTTAGCACACACACACACACACACACACTCTCATCTATCAAGTTATGTCTTATTGGTTTAAAGGATTTTGTTTAGTTTGCTTATTATCGGTTCATGTGACGGTGAACATTCAGTTTGATATTTATAAATCATGCTGCAGTGATTTAAATCTGGCAGTGATTGTTTATAAATATAAATTCAATATGCTGCCTTACAATATTTTCAGTTTTCATGATTTTTCTGTTTTTTGTTTCCATCTACAGGAAGATCCAGGAGGAGTCACTGAGGACTTACCTGTTCACGTACAGCAGTGTGTACGACTCCATCAGGTAAACACAAAATGCCAGCATGGTCACTGCTCAAGCACCGCTTTGTGTAGAACCGTGAGCTTTGAGCTGAAGCTTCAGGTTGTATCCTCTTATATCAGAAATGGCTCTAATCAGGTGTTGTACTGCCTACAAGTGTTAATATATACCATAAAAGTTTAGGCAAAGCTCATTTTCCTCTCAGAGAATTTTTAATGGAAAAAACAGTGTTAACATTTTTCTGTCCGTCCTGCAGCATGGGGACACTGTCTGAGATGTTCGAGCTGGAGATCCCTACAGTTCACAGCATCATCAGCAAGATGATCATCAACGAGGAGCTGATGGTGAGTGTAATCATTTGTGGGAGTGAAGAAGAGATGCAATAGAATGTTAAAGATGTGTTATTTACATTCACATTTTGCTTTTTTTATCTGTGTAATTTCTTTTTTTTAATTCAATGTTTTGTGTCCTCTTGCAGGCGTCGCTGGACCAGCCCACACAGACCGTTGTGATGCACCGCACAGAGCCCACCTCCCTGCAGAACATGGCACTGCAGCTGGCTGAGAAACTGGGCAGCCTGGTGGAGAATAACGAGCGCGTCTTCGACCTCAAGCAAGGTGTCTATGGAGGCTACTTCAACAGAGGTGAGGTTATACGACACACTCTACTGTATGCAATATATACCACATGTTGTTCACACCCCCTGTTTGTTAATAAACTTTATTTTTAATGCTATGAATGCTAAATCTTGTTATATTCCTGGAACATATCTTAAGCTTTTGTCACCATCATTATTAACGGTTAAAAGTGCTTTCCTGGAAATTATAACTTTTTCTTTTTCTTTGCATTACAGATCAGAAAGGTGGCTACCAGCAGAACAAATCCTACAACAGAGGTATGTTCACCCCACTGAGGTTACAAAGAATGTTCTGACCACATGATGACCCTCTAAGCCCACTGATCAGCAGACGCTTTGTGTTTGTTTATTCATTGCTGCTTTTAACTATGTTGCTGACTAAGTTTGTGTGCATTTAATCAGTAACATACTTGTAATGCATTAAAATGCTGGGTTAAGGATAAGGGTCAGGTTATGCCTGAACAGAACTAGTTCATAGTGTTCTGAACAGCTACACTGGGAGGAGAGGTAAAGATCTGGCTGTGACAGAGGAGGGAGAGGGATTAGGTTTAATACAGGGATAATGACCCATATTTTAATAAAGTCTCTCTTCGAACATATAGTGTTACACTAAGTTCTTCACTTTAAAAGTGACAGAAATTATGTCAAAAAATAGAGTTCTAGAGGGAAAAAATTCAAACCCAGACTAATTTATACTATGAAGCGTGTTTTAAAGTCAGATTGTTGGTTTCAGAAAGATTGATATACATATTACAATAACAGATATTGCCATTTCCCCCTCTCACGTGTTTGAAAGTTATGGGGGAGGGGGATTATGAAGCTGTTTCACCATCTGACAAGCAGTTCTGAAGAAGCATACTGGTGCCTTCTGGCCTTTTAGTTTTCTTCTACTGGCAATTTTTAATTGTTGCATATGGACTGTAAACCATTAAAACAATGTGAGGTTAAATATTTAATTAATGCCTATGCTTTGGATAATCATGTTTTCCTCTTTGCATGTCCACAGATCAGAAAGGTGGCTACCAGCAGAACAAGGGAGGCTACCAGAGAGGAGGCGGCTACAGAAATCAGAACCACCAAAGCAACTATTGAGTTTGGAGCGTGTGGATTTCAGTCCTGCCACCTGAACCGGTCTTCATTCCATAACAATAACAACCTGGCTTTCTGTGCTCGCTCTTGGCTGCGTGCTGTTCTCCTTCATTTGACTCAAAACGGCTTTCTGCTGATCCTGAAACAGCTGGAAGTTACGGCAGTTCAAGCCCTCCACGCTGTAACTGCAGAGTGCTTTATTTCAGCCAGCTTCTTTGGAGAAACATGAGGAGTTTTTAAGGTTATTTTTGAAAGGAGTTGCAGTGTGGCTGGCTTGTAGCAGCAGTCAGGTGACAGACGCGTCAAGTCTTGTTGGCTTAAACTTATTAAATAAACAATAACAACAATGAAACGTGTTTTTCATTCTCTTTTTGACAGTTTGTTTTTTATATACATTCAAATACAAAATCATAACGTGACACAAACAAATCTATGACGTAAACCTCACCTTCCCCACAATAAACTCGTGTAATGTGAGTGAGTTTGTGTGTTAGTTTACTTAGAAATTTGTATGAAATCCTCCTGAAATGGGTCTTCCATAACCTAAATATGTCCGATTTTGAAAGTCGCTGCTTCCGGCATCGCATCCTGATTCTTGATGTGTCAGTAATATTTCTCAGAACTTTAATAAAACTAGATGAACTGCTTTTTAGGCAACTAAAAAACAAGCATGTCTATCCAATTGCTAAATATGCTATACAGGTGCATCTCGATAAATAATATCAGAAAAGTGTATGTCAGTAATTAAATTCAAAAGGTGGAAATAACACATGGATCCATTACACAGAACGAAACATTTCATGGCTTAATTTATTTGATTTCTTCTCATTATAATGATTATAGCTTACATTTGATGAAGACCTAAAATTCAGTTTCTCAAAAAAAATGTGAATATTACAAAAGACCAATTTTCTAAAGTATGTTTAATATGGAAATGTTGGCCTCTGAACAGTATGTCCATCTATATGCACTCAATACTTGGTTGGGGCTATTTGACTTGAACTACTGGAAATGGACTTTTCTATCATATTCTAATTTATTGAGATGTACCTGTCACCTGTGTACATGTTAACAGTGGCAGTGAGGAATATGCCGTGGCCAGAAGTAATACAACTAAACCAGGTAATAGTGATTCTTTCAAAGCTACCAACCACCAGTTAATTAATTTGATCTACATCTGTGTCAATGTGAGCCAAGTAATGTTTAACCCATAAGAACCCATGGTGACACCCGTGTAACAAACACTTTAAATCTTCTATAATCTCACATATTCAGCTTTATGCTTCACATTAACTCATTAAATCCCTAAGCGACGTATACTCAACACCCTGGTGTGGTGGTCATGTGACTGTGACAAGAAGTGACTTCTCCAAAATGTGGCTGTAACTGGAAACAGAAATGTGAAAAAGTAGCTCATTTTAAAAAGCTTATTTTTTGTTATTAGGCTAACTCTAAACCCATTTAACAATTCTAATCCGTCAATAGGGTGTCCTGTGTTGCATTTAACTTGTTCTAATCATATTTCTTGCACAAATTAAAGTCACAATTTTGATATATGTTATGGAGATGCAAAAGAAAAAGGTAAATTTGTTTCTCTGTAAGCAGAAAATGTGTCTAGTTTCTTTCTATTTTAAAATAAGAAATATCAGAAACATAAATGTCACATCACTGATCTTTGACATTTAGGGGTAGAATAAAAAAAACACATCAGAAATGTGTTCTATGTGGTCCACTTATAGAACACATCCTTTAAGGATAACTGGGTCTGGGTTCTTATGGGTTGAGGTGTGGGAAAAATACCTTTTTCATCTGGTTTTTACTTATCTAGCAACATGTTTGAAATAAAGACATTCCTTCAACCGCCACAAGATAAAAAGGTCGGATCAGGTCAGTGAGACTCGGGCAAAGACTAACCAGCAAACATCAGAATCAGTCACTGTTTCATTCTCTTGTTACTAATTATTTTGTCAGAAACAGCTTTTTTTTTTTTTTTTTTTTGAAACACTGTTTAATATTGTAGGAAAGCATTTTCAGTTTAAATATTTTAATAGTTTTATCAGAAGTTCAGAGGTCTGTCGTTTCATTAGCATGCAAACATGAAAATAGGTACTCTAAATGTATATAGTTTACTATAAAATTCAGTTCAGTGACAGTGAATTACAACTATCTATTGCAAATTAAATGCTTAATTTACATTCATATTTCATGAGCATACAGTGAGTCGTGGCTTTTATGTGAAGTCTTTGGGTATTACAGTAGAATTAACAACTAAAATATATGTGTTCCTATATTACAGGGGTGTCAAACTCTGGCCCGCGGGCCAAATTTGGCCCGCAGTGTAATTTTATTTCGCCCGCGAGCCAATATCAAATTATTATATTATTATTGTACTATAAAAGCTGACCCGCCGGTATTATACGGCGCATTTACCGCTAATACTAGATTTATTATTGTCATTTTATTTTTAAATATATTAACCTGTTGAAAAACTTAATTTTGATATTTAAATCAGAAGGATGCAAATAGAAAGGAGGCATACGATTTTTATTTAATTTTTATTTCATAAATTAATGACATTGATGTGTTTTTTATATGAAATTTGAATTTGCATGTCTGCACTATTTAGTTATATATTGTATGTTTATAAGCGTTGCTGGTTCCATATTTAATGTTAAAGCTAAACATGTTGGGTATATATTAAAAGGTTTATTTGTTCAATGTTGGCCCGCGATTTTATTCAAGTTTTAAATTTTGGCCCATTGTGTATTTGAGTTTGACACCCCTGCATATTGCCTCCTTATTATACAGAACTTACTGATTTTGCACCTTTGTATGACTTTATCCAGTGTTTGAGCATCGATGCCTCTTCTCTGCTCCTCCTCTGGGCTGCTTGCCTATTGGCTGCCTCTCCTCAGACCCATTCTCCTGAAGAGCTCTTTCCTCAGCAGGTCCCTCTCTTTGCGGATTCCCTGCAGTACGGTGCGGTTCTCCTGAGCACGACGCACCAGGTAGGGGAGTGTGTCATCCACTGTGCCATACGGGACTGACTTGTACACGGCATAACCCTCCTTAGCTGGCGGGAGAGGAGGAGAGCGAGTGTTTTAGCATTGATATCTTGCCCATAGTAGTTGGGTTTGTCAGAGCTGCTGCAGCTGAAGGTTTGTCACAATAAGCAGTTGTTGAAAAAGACTTGCAGAAAATGTACATATAAAGAAAGCCAGTTGAGGCGAAGCTCACCCAGTGTGAGGGAGACGTGGTCACACATGCCCAGCAGCTGGCCGAAACACACTGAGCCTCCATCTCTGTCTATCCCCAACTCTTCCATCCTAAAAGTGATATATACACACTAGCTATTTTGTATAGTGGAGCAGTATTCCAACAGGCTAGTCACAGTAGTCACAAGATACATTTAAGGGTTCGTGACAAATCAAATTGAGGTCCAGAGCTCTGGACCTGGTTCACTTAGTGGAATCCAACCATCCATTCTCTCTCCCAGTCCGCTTATCCGGGGCCGGGTCGCGGGGGCAGCAGGATAAGCAGGGCATTCCAGGCACCACAACGTCCAGCTCCTCCTGGGGGACCCCGAGGCGTTCCCAGGCGAGAGATATAATCCCTCCGCTGTGTTCTGGGTCTTCCCCGGGGCCTCCTACCAGTTGGACGTGCCCGGTACACCTCTAACGGGAGGCGCCGGGAGGATCCTTACCAGACGCCCAAACCACCTCAGCTGGCTCCTTTCGACGCAAAGGAGCAGCGGCTCATTTCCTGCTTTGACAAAACAAGCTGCTTTCCAAATCACACTTTTAATTTTTACTTTTACTATATACTCCAGCTCCCATTACAAAGTTTGTACGATTGCACACAATATGCATACTTTTTATTGGGACTTTCTACTTCATCATAACATGGACATGGCACCTTGAACTTTGACCCTCTGGCTCATATATATCCTGTGCAAAGGATTGTGGGTAAGAATAGTCAGGAAAGCATGCCGGCTGTATACATTCTGGAAGTGTTGGCACACTGCATTTTACATACTGTGTATTGGGACGAACTAAATTTCTTTCTGGCATACTAAATGGCCTGGTAGTGTTGGAACGCAAAGAAAATGTTTACCAAGTTGACAAAAGTTAATAGTTGTGAAAGTGAAATGATGAAATTAATTTTGCCTCCTCCTGTGGATCTTCTGATCATGTTGATTCCATTGGAATTAACTTCTGCAGCAAAATTTTACAGCTTTAAAGCCCAGCCTTTATGCTAATTGTGGCTAATGGAGCCTCAACCAGAGACAAGGAGCCGACTGCAGATGTCTGGTAAGGTCATTCTATAGCCTATGTAACCCACAATTTTTTTCGTTTTCAACCCAAAATGACACTGATTTAAGTGATATCACTTGAGGTAATGTATCAGATTTTTTGCACTCCCTCTGAAGCAACAAAATCCTTTATACAACTTGCATTGTGATGAATCCCTCTTGCTTCCTGGCCCGATTGATTAACGTGTCACGTCTTATCTTTAGATGGTTTTCCTGAAAATTACGAACACCTTTTTGGAAGGAGAAAAGTAAGCTTTGATTCCACTGGAAGACATTCTTTTGGTTGAAAGAGTCACAACAACTACATAAAGGTTGGGAACCACTGATGAACAGCATTAAATGACATAAATTGGTAAAATCCGACTATGTAGACAAATAAGGTTTTGGATTAACGTGGCGCTGGATTTTAAAATGTCTTATCCATCCGGTAGTGTGTGATATTTGGTGAAGCTGCCTATATTTGCAGCTAATATGTTCCTGGTCAGACGTAATATAGACTATGACACCAAGTCCCATGTGATTTTAACTTCATGTGGTCTAACCGTTGGGCGGCTCGTCTCACGGACTCCTCGTTGTGAGTGGCGACTATGATCTTGTATCGCTCAGGTTTCTGGGAAATGGCTTCCAGCATCACACTCATCGAGCCGTTATAACTGCACAGACACAAGAAACACTGTCAGAAGTTTCCAAAGAGAGCAAGTTTACTATATGCAATAGACACAACTAATGCTCCTGATCAGCTTTGGTGGTGTGCTTGACTCGGTTTTCTTGTTATCTGAGATGCATTTGGGATGTTTTATCCACCTGTCGTTGGTGTCCTCCCAGCTCTTGTGCACGGGGTCCAGAAGACCCTGTTTCTCAGCCAGCTTCCTCTCTTTGTCCATGTAGGCTCCTCGCACCAGCTTGACCCCCAGACAGAAACCCTCATTCTTGGACTGGCTCAGAGCTTCTAACAGGAGAGACCTGGACTCCTGAAAGACACAAATATGTTAATGTATCCTTTAAAGAAAATACATACAAAGTGTAATTAACTACAGTGTTCGGTCTTATTAAAATGGTTTGATCTTTCCTAAAAAACTAAAATTAAAAGAGAGAAGAAGATATTTGCCTTCAGGTAACACTGATATGTGTTCCAAATCCAGGCGCCATCTTTATTAAACTTCTTCATCATCGCCATGGTGACAAGAGAGAGGGCGGGATTCATGTAGGTGTACTCTGCATCAACTAGGACTCTGACTTTGTTTACACTTGCCTAAAGACAAAAAAAAAGCACAAGCGAACTCTAAAATTAAGATTTATACATTAAAACATAATGAAGTCTTAGAGCTTAAAAATCATTTGAATGTCTAAGATAAATAAAAACAGTATAGTGCAAGATTTATTTCCTCCACATCTGTACCTCTGCTATTTTGTTGAGTCTCTGCAGGCTGCAGAGGAAATGTGCAACTTCACTTTCATCTAAACCCGGGAAGTTGATTTGCTGAAAGAAGCAGTTTGAGGCAAAGGTCAAAGGTCAGTTAATATTTAATTTAACACTGTAAATGTATATATAAACTGGTGGGAAAACTGTTATTAAGTTGCACTGTGGGCATACCTCTCCGTCCATGGCTCTGACCAGGAGATCCAGGTCATAGGGTTGCTGAGCGATGAGGGTTGTAAGTTTCACCTTGATACAAGCAGCACAGACTTGTAAGTGAGTGATGTCTAAACAGTCTGGAAAAAAACTGGAACAGCCGTGAACACACCAAACACTAAAATGTGTTTTGTTATCTTTTTTTCCCACATAGCTGAACTACATTTATCTTCTGTTTGACCTTTAAAAAAAACCCTGGGAATTCACCAAATGGTTTTTAAAAGTCATTGGTGTACCAAAAACAGAATCTAATATTAAATGCCTCTATCTCAAAATATTTTGCATTTGCAAGTTAATTCAATATGTCTTTCCTTTAGTGACTATATTTGGGTTACTTTAAGTGGCATGGTCACTTTTTTGGACTACTTTATTCAGCATCCATATGTTGCTGCCAGAAAGGCCATTACAAGGAAATTACTTAAGCCGGACACTCCATCTATAGGAGAATGGTACGATATCATTTATGACATTTTTGTAATGGAAATAATCACTTTTGCCTGCTGAAGATTCAAGTAAATAAATTTGAGGAAAATAATTGCAGAAATGAAAAGTGTATATTTACTCAAAACACTTTTTTTATTTAAATGTTACGCATATGAATGCAAGTCTAGTAATATATATGGATGCGTATGGGTGCATGCAGTGGTGGAATGTAACTTATTACATCTACTCAAGTACTGTACTTAGGTAAAATTTTGAAGCGCTTATTTTCATTTATCTAACTTTATACTTCTACTTCACTAAATTTTAGAGTCAAATTTTGTATTTTTTACTGCACTATATTTAGCTACCAGCATTAGTTACTTTTCAGGTCAAGATTTAACATTAAAAAGGTGATGAATTTACAGTGATTATGCTATTTTATAGATTAAAGCATGTAACAGTAGATTAAGCAGTTAGAATTAACAGTATTTAGTACTTATATAAATGCATTAACACAAATCATACATTAATAAATACATTTTGATGCTGATACTTTTGCACTTTTACTTGTAGGGGAGTATTTTCAGTGTTGTATTAGTACTTATGTACTACTTATGTACTTATGTACTACTTATGTACTTATGTACATTATGTATGTAAAAAAGTAAAACAAATTAAAATAAATATCACATGCTCTCATTTTTGTTCAAATTATACTGTAAATTATACTGAATAAAAATAAAGGATAATGATTAAAAGCCCTTCTTGACATTTTTTGCACAATAACTTGTAATTTACAGTAAATCTGTTAGTAGCAGTGCACTTTAAAATGTCCTGGTGAGTCATTTTCTGAGGTCACAGTATAAACGGGGATGGAAGAAGTTTTCTTACACACAGCTCCGGGTTAATCAGAGCTGTGATCTTCAGCTGCATCATGGGGTCTTTGCTCCAGGCGTTGCTGTGGGATATCCGCACACACTCCAGCATAGCCTCCATGTTGTCATTGTATCTCTTCTCTCTGTTGATGATTTTTTTTAAAATGAGAACTCAAAATGAGAGAGCATTTCACTTGTGAAACAGCAGCCTACATGAGGTTTGTGTTTCCAGAAGAGCTGAAGTGCAATATGTCAAATCAGCTCTGAATTTGCAGTAATAATCCATCTTCAATATGACCAGACTTTTAGCCAACAAACCATACATCACTGATTAAAAAAGGAAATGTTATACAAGTAACATGAGAGTTTGGATCCTGCCTTTATTTTATTTATTATTTTACTTTATTATTTTGACGTTTATTTTACTTCACTATTCTATTCTACTTATTCACTAGTTTATTTGAAAATGTTAATTTAATCAATCAGTTGCTTCAGTTAAGTTATAATCCGTTAATATTATTATTTTTTATTATTATGGTTATTGACATTATTTTATCTTATTTTTCTGTGAATGTGTAACTGTATGAGGGGGAATTTATGTTTGTATATTGGTGTATATGATCAGATAAAAATGTTCGGTAACGCTTTATATTAAGGTTCTTGTAATAACCATTAATTAACAAGTAATAAGGCCCTTGTAAGTCCTTACAAGATGCTTATTAACATTATTGTGTGTTTATAAGCTTATATAAGTGTTAATAATGGCATTACAAACACCCATGACCCACCCATTATGTCTTTGCCATGCCTTTATTAATCCTATTTAGTTTGCTTATTGATATTAAAATATACTTTATTGCTCATCTATTATAAGTTAACTATAACTTAACTATGCTTTTTGCAACTACCGAATCTAAAGCGAGAACAATGCCTTATTACTTGTTAATTAATGGTTATTAAGGACCTTATTATAAAGCGTTACCAAATGTTTTAATTTAGATAAAAATATTGTATATTTTATATGTGTGTGTGTGTGTGTGTGTGTGTATATATATATATCAAATCACAATGTTAATTTAAAATCTTTTCCTTTTGTTTGTTTGTTTGTTTGTTTGTCTTTCTCCATGTTTGTCTGTTTTTGGTACCCTGTGCTCTCTCCCAGGTCCTCCTCTATAGGTACGGCCAGCATGGGCCTCAGTCCCAGCAGGCTCATCTTCTCCATGGACTGAGAGATCTCCTGCTCGTTCTCTCCGGCCACGAACTGAGCGTACACCGTGGGCCGCAGCAGCAGGGAGAACCCCCTCCTCCCCAGCAGGGCGCGCGCTACCGACATAAGCTGCAAGATGAGGAGAAGAAGAAGAAGAAGGTGGAGAAGAGTGATGGAGAGGAGGGTGGAGGTTCAGGAGGTCAGTCAGAAGCAGTGGTGGAGTGTAGCTACAGTTTAGAGCTACTTGGTCTTTACTTGAGTCTTTTCTTTCCATGCCACTTTTTACTCTACTGTTTTCAGCTTAGTAAATGCTGCTTTTTCTTTTATTTCTATTCGTGTATCTTCATTCAAGGGCTTTTTATTCTTGTTCCTCCTGCTGGATGTCTGAGCTTCACTGTGAAGAACGATGTATGTGCAGTTTGATCTGCTGAAAGTGGAACATTTCTCTGTGGTGACTCAATTGACTAGCATAGAACTAAATCCGGGTCCTACATGACACTTATACAAGTGTGATATAGAGACTTGCACATACACTGAGAGTGGACTTGCAGTGGAGTAAGAGACATCTTGTGTTGAGCAGGAATACTTGCACGCAATTTGCATATTAATAGATTTGTGAGGTAGAAGGAGTAGATGCATTTTTGAGGATTTTAATGAAGAAATTCTAGTTTTTGACCAAGAAAAAAAATCAGACACACTTTATTGTTCTGTGTAGACACTGTGGGTGCCGGACTTTCAAATAAAGAAAATATAATGCACTTATGCTTTCTTACTAAATTCATTTTTATTTGCTTATATCAGTTTCAGACTCCCAAAGAACATGGGTAACCCATAATGACAACTAGAAACTTAACTAGAAAATGCTCTCAGACAATGAAGTGAGGAGTGATGGTTAAAAACTGTGATAACCTCGCAAGTTTTTCTGCTGTTTTAGAAGATCTAAGGAATCTATAGACCCCAAGCATGTCAGGATATTATGTTGGGAAGTTGACGAAAAAACACCGCAAAGTTATGCTATTTTGGCGATTTTCAAAGCAGTCATGTGACCTCTGAGGTCATGCTATCTCAATGAAAATAGGCTCTCTGTGTTCCCAAAAGTCTCCTTACTACAGACATGCAGTTTTCTCCATGTGGGATGATGTTAGTCATCAGTAGTAGCCAGTGCATTGCAGTGAGGGCATTTCTTGAGTCTCGACCTCAGCGTATAAAATGAGCTGCTGTGACCTCTAGAATATTCACAGCCTCATGAAACTTTACAGCCACAAATAGAGACCTAGAGCATTTAGAGGGTGTGCAGCTTTCCTAGGTATATTGACAGTAAAGGGGTTTCTCAGCAGTTTGTAGAAGTGCTCGTCATCCAATCGCTGAAAATACAGAAATCTCCAAAATGACCAAAGTTTTTGAACCCAATCTCAGCATGGATTCTGGAAGGTTTTTTGACCATTTTTATCCATTCTCGGTATGAATAAAATTGCATGATTCACCACCAAATGTATGTAACAAATAGTATCAACCCAAAAATTGCTGCAACAACTTATGGGACATAGTTGAACATGGAAATTAACTTCAAAAAGCAACATATCAATGTTATGACCCTTTATACACCCCAATAGGTTTCAATAAATAAATAAATAATTCATTCATTAAGTTATTTTTATTAGATATTTTTGACCAGAACAACTTGACACACAGTGCTGAGCTGCATCTCATATTAATCTTCAGGTTAATTTCAGATGATGTCCACCACTTCTATGTGGCATTTATTGTTGACCTGCTATCTCCCCCTAAACATCCACTTCCCACAACAACCAATTCTCTCAAAAAAGGGGACATTTAACTGCATTTATTACTGTTATTTTTACACTTGATGTCTCTTCTTGTCTCACATCTTTTTCCCTGCTACTAATAATAATAATAATAATAATATTTACCTTCCCTGAGTTGTTGACCAGCACTGGGAAGGAGCAGAGGCGGAAGATGCCCAGAGCACGCAGCAGCTCCCCCAGACTCTTCACCCTGAATGCACTGGGGTCCTTGAAGGCCAGAGTCGCTGACAGAATGTCCGGCTGCTTGACCACCGTCCTGGTGGCAGCGGTACCCAGCAGCCTCAGCGACAAGAGGTGAGGCAGTGAGGGATGCAGACGAGAGCACATCATCATCTCTGGAGAAAGTGTTGGTGTGTGTTTGTAAGTTACAGACTGAGCGTGTAGGTGGAGTCTCAGTGGTTTGTGGAGTTTAATATTCCTATGTTGCAATTTAGAGTGCGTTTGTTAGATAGAAATGCAATAATCTATAATGTGAGAGTGGCATCAGAGCCTGAGGGGTTAGCTCAGGTAGACATGTTGATCATCTCATGTCAGAATCTGTCAGAAGGAGAGCAGTGTTTACACGGTTACAGCATTACTGCACGCTGCTGACAGAGTGCAAAACTAGTTTTTACAAACAAGCAAAAGCAGAGAGAAACATTTTGAGGTGTCTATTAGGCTGCTTCAAAAGTACCAAAACACATCTGATTTTGACAATAAAATTGCACTAAGTCAGTAGAAACATCTTACCCTCCTTCCCAAAAGTAACTCTTGGTAATGCTGGAAAGCTCAGCAGGTGCGATTTGAGGGTTTCGAGTAAAATCCATCATCTTTTGACTTACTCACTGGTTAATAAGTGACTTAAGTAAACATCAAGTTGACCCTTAGCATCAACCCACAACCACGCTGACATCAACAAATCGGACATTAAATGCTCACATTGTCATGAATGAACACATTTTATCACGTTGGGTTTTTTCTTGGAGCTTTGGATTAATTTGGCTATGATCGGGCATTCAGACAGTCGTGCAATCTAGGTGGGTCAAGTAGCAGAATTCAACCTCTTTAACCAATAATTAAAGCTGCAATAATGTTGCCTTTTAACAGTGGATGAGACTGTTGTGATGCATTTGGGATTTTACTGTTTTTTTGCAGACATGAAAGGAAATCCAAGACAATCATGGCAATCGGTTAACCCTCCTGTTATGTTGTGAATCAAATTGAACCATTTCAAAGTTTAAAAATAAAAATAATTAAAAGTATTTTTTTCGGGATGGAACTTCTTCTGCTTGGCTTAATAAATCAACATCTAAAATGAAAATAGTTCATTTCCCATATTTGCATGTGAATATTACATAGATACTGTTCAGGTCAATCTGACCCTGAATAGAAGAGATGACTCATGTTAATGTATCAACTCACTCCATCAAAGAAAAAAATTCAAAATGTAAAATGACATTTTCAATAACTCAATGTCATGTGAAATCATTGTATTTTATATGTAGGTCTTTCCAAAGTACTTAAAAATTTTTAATGAAAAACCAAGTGAATTATCCTCATTGAACCATGATACATAAAGATAGGTACAGAACACCATTGCACTAAATATGCATTGTCATGGTTAGTAATGGAGTTATTAAAGAAATATAAACAATGGTTATTTGGGATTTTTTTGGTTTCTGACACTTTTGGATAATTTAACATGCCCCTGGTCATGATACATTTTTAGTGTCAAAATATTTGCTGGTCATGATACAGTAGCAGCGTTGCTGTATTAAGGTCAGTCTATACCTCATGTATCAATATCTGGTCAACCATCTGGCCTTTATGGAGGATGCTGCATTACTGAATCTGACACACCACACAATTCACTAAACCAAAATTGGAAATATGAGTAAACCTTAATATAGAGGCTCCATGTTTGGTAGGTGCTATACATCAAAATGATATAATTTGGTGCAACACCAGTTAAGAAACAGTCTTTGCTTATAATTATACACATAATGACTTGTTATACTTTTTACACATTTTGCACAAATTAAGTGAGCAAAATGATGGCAAGGCTAGCTAAGATAATCATCACCTGGAGCCATCTTCATATTTTGCATAAAAATGCGAGTCTAGCATCAATCTTCTCATCCCCCTCGTGCTAAAACAGAGAATTAACATATTTCCAACAATAGAAGACTTTTGCTGTGATTTGTTTGACCGCTAATCCAAATATTAAACCAAAATCAAATAATTTTTATTCCCTAAAGACACTTTTAGCACTTAAATGTTTTAGAGGAAAATACTTTAATCACAATGTCTCGAGAGCATTAGTTTATTTTTATTTTTCACATTGGAATGGATATTTGAAAAGAAAATGTTCAACAGCTATTTACAAATTATAATCAATTCCATGAATCAGTTTATATTTGGGAAGACACACACACACACACTCATTGGGCTACTTGAACTAATGCTACACATTGCTAAAACCCCTAAAAGCGCTATGAAGCCAAACATTTCCGTTCCACTAAAACACAGCTCTTGTGCTCATATCCAGGTAGGACCCCTGTGGGTGGGCGTGTCCGTGCTGGTGTTGTCTGTACAGATGCCTGAATGGGATGGAGAGGGATGGGTGGGGGTCCTGACAGAGCCGGAGAGGGTAGGACGGGAAGGCGGGGTAAAGGGCCGGAGGAGGGGTGGAGGAGGGGAGGTTGGAGGGGAGTGATGGATCCAGCTGAGGGAGAAGAGACGGGTGGTGCAGTACCATGTCTGGGCGATAGGGGGCAGCAGGGTTGAACTGTGGGATGGCGCCTAATTCAACTGGAGCGTACGAGGAGGTGGAAGGGTTGGGCAGGTTTTGACCTGTTGTTGGCATCGAGGGAGCTGAAGGGACGGGCTGCTGGAAAGAAGAGGAGACAGCCAAGCAGGAGGAGGGCTGGAAGGAAGGGTGAGGGAGGGAGGGGGACGGGTGAGTGAAGGAGGAGGGAGGGAAGGCAGCAGCGAGGGAAGGAGCCTGGGCTTGGTGGCTGAGGTTTGGGAGGTGTAGGGCATGGTGGGCAGAGCTGGGGTTAGAAAATGACAGATTTTGCACGTGTGGAGGGACAGAAGGGAAGGCGAAAGATGAAGTGGAGCCATGAGGGGGGAGGGAGCAGTGCATGCTGGGAGCTGGTGGGTGGTTGTAGTTGGGGAGCATCTGAGCGGTAACTGGAGCAGGATTTGCAGGATTTTGATTGATAAATGTAGAGTTTTGATCATTCGGGGAGTTATCTCTGCTGGTAATGGCTTCACCCTGCAGAGGCTCACTGGGGGCAGCGAGCAGGGAGTGAACGGATATTTGGTCCTGCAGGTTTGACTGACATGTGGAAGGTGGAGCAGGGAAAGAGGCGTCTGAGGGTGTATGTGGGCTGATTGTGTCTGGGAGGGGGTGATAGGTGTTGGCAGAGGGGGAGGAGGAGGACAGGAGGGGCTGTGGGGAGGAGGAGTTAGAGGGAGGAGGAGTGGGGAAGGTGAAGGAGGTCTGCTGCAGTGAGGGAGTGGTGGTGGTGGAGGAGGAGGAGGAGAGCCTGGGGGAGGTTGAGAGAAGGGAGGGGTAGTCGATAGGCTGAGGATTGGGTGTGTGTGAAGAGTCGGGCAGGGAGGAGAAGGAAGAGGGCTGCGGGAGAGGAGCTGAGGGGAAGGAGGTGTTTTCCTGAACAGCTGGGAAGGTGGAGGTGTAAGCTGCTTCACCCAGAGTGTCTGACCTGTGGAGGAGAGACACAGATATGTTAGGGCCGAAAAGATTTATTGCTCATTTGATCTGTTGAATTTAGAAAACATGTAACAAATTCTTTATTTTATTTGTTTACTTTTATTATATTTATTTATTTATTCATTTATTTATTTTAATTTTTTCCCCCTTTAACTTAATATATATTAGTACATATAATTATATATTTTTTGTTTTTATAGTAATTTTTATTTTTTTTATTTTATATATCAGTACATTGAATAATATATTTTGTTTTTATTGTATTTATTTATTTATTTATTTTTATTTTATATATATTAATACATATAATTATATATTTTGTTTTTATTGTATTTATTTTATTCTATATATCAGTACATAGAACTTTATATTTTGTTTTTATTTTATTCATTTAATCATTTTTTACTTTATATATCAGTACATGTAATTATATATATTTTTCTTATGCCATATGTCATCCAGTGTAGGGATGTAACTAAGAACATTTACTCAAGTATTTTATTTTTTTTACTGAAGTACAGTTTTAAGTTACCAGTATTTTACTTCCATTTTATGCTACTTTCTACTTCTCGACAATAGACAAAGTCATTAAAATAAGTTTGTTTTTTAAAAATGATTCACATATTAGTGCATCAATAATTATAATCAAATAATATAATAAACAACTTTGATTCCAAAAAAAGTTGGGACATTTTGGAAGAAGTAAATAAAAACGGAACACAATGATTTGAAGCGGAAAATCAAGAATACAGGTTTTTTTTATAACTATACTTTCTAACAGAAGTAGCTATTATAGATGCTTGGATCCTCGATTTAACATCTAGTGTTGAAACCTAAAAATGTAATCCCAAAAAAAGTAGTAAAGAGTACATTCTTTTCTCTGCACACCTACCTTTCAATCAAAGTATTTGCTGCATCATTTCCTGGTGTGCCCTGCATCTCATTCCCCATGGAGATGTTGATATCAGACATCTGCGATGCCATGAACGCCTGGCCGAGATCTAGCGGCTGCTCGGGGACCAGAGCGCCCTGATAGGAGTCTCCGTCTGGTCTGAACCCACAGGAGGGGTCGGGCAGCGGGGGCAGAGAGGCCAGAGCGAGGGCCTGCAGGTCTGTGCTGGTGGTGATGGGCTGCGGCAGGAGCTCAGTGGAGTCGCATGGATCACAGTTCACTGAGAGAGACGGACAGAAGTGGTGTTTGAGGATGAGGTCATTCAAGGCAATGTTCGATTCAAAGTGATTTAAATCTGCTTATTCCACTTACCAATATCCAAGGTTTCTGTCAAGGCAGATATTTTGCGCTTCTGTCTTGCATCTCTTTGCCTGTAGGGGAGAAAAACATTAGTTCAGATTCTCCACAATATGTAAGCAACAGTGTGCAAGTGTTTTTATGTGAGTTTATGTTACTTACTTTTTGCTGTTCATGCCGTCCTCTCTGAAGCCTTTAGCGAAGGGGTTGGAGTTGATCTTCAGCTCTGTGATCTGAAAGCAACAAAAAAAAAGAAGTTGCCGTTTGGTTTACCTTCCCTCTGGTTCTGTTCTTGGCTCTCAATTTGTTAATTTTGCATTGAATCTCACAAATACAATCTGTTATTGTTCAGAGAAATAAGGTCAGGGCCCAATTCTCTTAAAGCAGCAATAAGGACCTTTCATCTTGTGTTGAGATTGGCAGTGCCTGTTGATAAAAGCGAGTGAGCACCAGACTGCCTTTAGAAAACCTCTCATTTTACTACATCTGGGGTTGACAGTTTGCCACACATATGTCTGGACCTGGTTTTTCCATGCCTTCTTTCCCTCCATCATGCCCAACAAAACGGCATGCCAGGCAAGAAAATCTATGGCTAATGGTCTCGTTTGCTTATGTTTGTCATATAGAGGCTTCAGTATTAAATTGAAAGTTTTTAATAACCACTTAAAAGTTCCTCAATGTTGCTTTAATCTAGACGTGAAAAGTAATTTTGTGCACAAACATTAGTCCCTTTCTTAATTTATATAATTAAATTATCAATATTATATTATGGTACCTTGTTGTTCTGGTAGGCGGTGACTGTGAGAAACTGGGTCTCTGGGAAAACAAAGGAGTGCTGCCCTCCGCCCCACCTCAGCACGTCTCTGGCTTCGATCACATGAATTCTGGGCTGGTAGCGATGCAGCGAGTGCAGGATTATCTGCAAAAAAAAAGAGGAGACATTGACTCAAAATGCACCATAAAGACACGGTTTGGTTCTGTCTTAGTGCTGCATCAGGACTTACGTGTCCCTGTGAGTCCAGTGTGTTGTTAGTGAGCTTGGCGTAGTGAAACGAGATGGTGCGGCTCTGCCAGTGAGCACCTGTGGCAGGTGAGTCTGGGTGGATGAAAACCCGGTCCGGGAGCCTCGCCTCTGCCGCGCCAACGGCCTGCCAGCCGCCGCCTTGGAAGCGATAGCGGGAGTTGTCCACCGGGATGATGTCCAGCAGCAGGATGTAACGCAGAGACGGGTTCAGGCCTGAGAGCTTTAACTTCAGCCCGGGAAACATCCGTCTAAGAGAAGGAGGGACAGATGGTTGTAAGATACAGGAGGATTGGAGATGTTGTGGGCATGAGGTGACTGGTAGGGAAGGTCAAAGGTCAGTGCTCTATGTTCTCTCACCTGCCCTTCTTGGTGATGATCATCTCTGTGGTCACTGAGCTGAACTGTTTCCATAAGGATGCGTTCTCCAGCTCCATCTTCACCTCATCTTTTTGGGTTTTGGTGGTGGGGTCATTAGGGACGGGGGGAGGAGCCAGCAGCCTCGGAGGAAGGGCTTTGGCCGCCACGTCACAGGCGGTAGGGAACAACGGCATGTGGGCTGGAGCCTGGCGGTCTGTAGGAACACACAACCAGGGTTAAAATCTTTTAATAAATGCTCGAAATTCAGCAAAGTTGATTGTGTAACTGTAGATCTTTTCAGTTGTGCAAACCAATGAACCAATCACGGCTCAGAAATAAGAAATAAAACCTTATGCTGTATGGTCAAATCCACCAGACTTTAGTGTTTTTGGTTAGTTCAGATTCAACTTACTTTTAGTCATGCCTACTGCATTGTATAGTGTTGAAAGGCATCCTTGGCTTTCTTGCAAGGCACGATATAAATTTAAGTTGTTATTATTATTGTAATTATTATTATTGTTATCATTATCATTATCAAAGACCCCAAAAAACACAAACAAACCGAATGATCCAGTCAGTCGCAGACCAGCAAATAGCATGTCCTGCAAAGTAAAATTGCTGTTTTTGTCAATGGAGCCTGGTGGGTCTGATGAGAGCATAGAACAGCTTCATTTCCCCTCGCTTAAAGATAAACAGGGCTGTCCAAACGGTAAGGAAGGTGGTGAAAATATTCAGAGAATGACATACACTGGTATATATATATATATATATATTTTTAGGTGGCTCGATTAAATTTTGCTCCTGCCTCTTCTACTGCAGTACATTGTTTAGTTGATAATCGTGCCTGCTTCTCCAAACTGGAGGCGTGCCGCCTGCCATCTATTGCAGGTAATACACTGACTATGGGTAATTACCTCATACAACCCCCTTTAAAAAAATCTGAACTGTCCCTTTAACATCTTGTAAAAACATTCAAAATTTTATACAAAAAGTTAAAAATCGTAAATAACATTTCCTCCTCCCTCTCTCTCTCTCTCTCTCTCTCTCTCTCTCTCACACACACACACACACACACACACACATACACATACTCTCCCTCTCACCTCTGTAGAAGCAGTCTCCAATCCTTTGAGGTCCCAGAGTCAGACTGGGGTACATGTCCACACTCAGCATCTTCCTTGCCTGTTTTTGTCCTTACTCGTCCTCTTCACCTGCTGCAAAGTTTCACAACATTTCACTCTCCTACTACTTGTTGTCTCTTTCTCTGCTGCTTTGTACAAACTCAATCTTCTTTTTTACCGGAGACCTCTTCTCTCAAAATGTTCTGTTATTTCCGTTCCTATCCCTCTGCTGTCCTTCGCTACAAATGCCCTCAGCGGTGACTTGCTCTCTTAAATAGGTGTGTGGAGTTTCACACATGAGGCCAAATGGCTGCTTCTTTTACACTTCATTTGCCTCCCTGTCCCTCCACACTACGTCCTCAGCTTCCCTTCTGTCCCTGCTCGACAAACACAAACAACACAGGTCATATAGAGAGAGCTGATTTGCAACATCTAGAGTTTACTTTAGTGTCTGGTAGGAAAACAAACAAACTAAATTACTGTTTTTAGTTATTTGTGCATTTCTTGAGTTCGTTATAATTATTTTTTTACTCCATTTACGAGGGAGATATTGTGCTTTTATAACTTCACTAAAGCCGGTGGAAGAAAAAAACCTGCATTCAAAACGTTACTGAAGCAGATAGATAGATAGATAGATAGATAGATAGATAGATAGATAGATAGATAGATAGATAGATAGATAGATAGATAGATAGATAGATAGATAGATAGATAGATAGATAGATAGATAGATAGATAGATAGATAGATAGATAGATAGATACTTTATTTATCCTGAGGGAAATTCAAGCATCCAGTATCAGCATTAAAATCTTAATATCAATATTTAAACATTTGCAGAGAAGTTGGAAATTAATGTGAAATTAAACATTTTCAGGAAATTAAATGAAATGTGCGATAAATAAAAAAAAATTGCAAAGATGAGCAGGAATATAGTGCAAAAAAATAATAAAAAGTTCCAAAAGTAAAAGGCCTCATTGTGCAGAATGATCCATTTTAAACTAATATGTTATTGGATGAAAAGTATGAATTTGTTTATAACTTCAGTGTTGCCGCTTATAAAGCTAATTTTAATAATTGTATATGCTTCTGTGAATCTATAATATTACAAGATCATTTATTAGTTGATTCTACTTTGTTTTTATAATCTGTCAGTAAATGTAATGGAGTAAAAAGTAAATAAAGTAGCAGAAAATGAAAATACTCAAGTAAAGTTGTACTTTACAGAGCTTGAGTAATTGTATTTAGTTACTTTCCCCCACAAACTTAAAATGTTGCTTATATATTAATGCATCAAAAATGAAATAACTTATTTAATGTTGACTTTTACTTTTGATACTTTAAGTAACTTTTCTTGCAAATACTTTATTTTTTAACTTTGGCTTTAATATTTTTGCATGACAGGATAAAACTGGCCCTAATGAATCCATTAAAAATACTTCAGTTTCAGTCATTAGCACAGTATTTAACAGTATGTTTGATATGTGTGTGTAGGATGCATCTTCCATATAAATGCAGTAGTTTAGTGGCGGGCCCCCTGTGGGTGCTTGATGACTTGATGACATGTTTCTTCCTCTCAGCAGTCTGCCTGTCAGGCTCTCTCAGCGGGGAGTCGGGCCTTGAATGAAGGTGAAAGAGGAAGACAGTTTGGCCGACAGCTGCAATTTGGCCACAACACAAACATGAGTGTCTACAAGTTTATATGAGGAGTCTGAATTCAGGTATGAGTTTAGTATTACAGCTGATTCTGGGGAAACATTTCCTGGGATATTTAACAGTTAAACTATTTAATGAATCCATTTAGAATCCTGCTGTCTTAGAAGAGGAGTTTGGTGAGCAGACAGGATGTCTAGTTAAACTGCAATTAAACACACAAGGTGGACCACACAGTCGGTTAATTAAACTTAAGTTTAACTAGACATCCTGCCTGCTCACCAAACTTCTCTTGAGTTCTGGTGGTGTTCAGTTGTTGAAAGTGTCATCCAGAACTGTTTAAATTAGATTTAATTTAATTAAATTAATACATGTTTAACCACCACGTGTCTCTCCATGTGTGAGCTATTACTTCCCAAAGAAGCCAAGTTATGGTTAAAATCTCTGGCAGTATTTGTTATTTATTTTTAATGTTTTTGGTCTTCGCCACAATGATATGTTTTTGTTAGTTATGTTTGCTTGAAATATGGTCTATATTTGTGTGGTTTGTTATAATTAAGATGTAAATTTGCCTTCTTGGTGAACAAATTGTGCCGGCATGCAGTGGAGGAAGAAGTATTCATGTCCTTTACTTCAGTAAAAGTACTAATACCACACTGTGAAATGACTCCATTACCAGTAAAAGTCCTGTATTAAAAAAAATATCCCATGTTAAAAAAATAAAAAATTGCTCTTCTTCTTCTTCTTTTCTCTTCTTTTCTTCTTTAACATATAGCACTCCTGTAGCGATGACAGTTAGCTCTTGAAGTTATGTACTTTCTTGATTCCTATGGTCTATGTCTAGTTCCATCAGGTTGAATGCACTTATTGTAAGTCGCTTTGGACAAAAGCGTCTGCTAAATGACATGTAATGTAATGTAATATTCAAAACTTACTCCAGTAAAAGTAGCAAAAGTATCAGCATCAAAATGTGCTTAAAGTATCAAAATTAAAAGCACTCATGCAGAATGGATCCACTCAGATTGTTTTATACACTAGCGCTCAAAAGTTTGGGGTCAATGTCCTTATTTTTTAAAGAAAAGCACATTTTCTTCAAATTAAAATAACAGACATACAGTCAAGACATTGTTAATGTGGTAAATGACTATTAGAACTGGAAGTGGCTGATTTCATCTATAATATATTGTCAGCAACCATCACTCCTGTGTTCCAGTGGCACATTGTGTTAATCCATGTTTATAGAGTTGAAAGGCTGATTGATCATTAAAACACCTGAGCATTATGTTAGCACAGCTGAAAACTGTTTTGTTCTCTTTTGAAAAGCAATAAATGATCCTTCCTCAGGCTAGTTGAGTATCTAGATGTAAAGTTGGAGATTTGTAAAGATTAATTATTATTTCTACCCTTGTTAATGTCTTTACTATATTTTCGTTTCATTTTTCAACTAATTTCATTCAAAACAGTTTGTTTTCATGTAAAACAGCACAGACATTTTCAAAGTGACCCCAAACTTTTGAGCGCTAGTAAATATTCTTAATATATTATGTGATTATCATTATTGATCCATTTATGAAAGCAGCATTTTATCTACGATCAGTGGTGGAATGTAACTAAGTACATTTACTCAAGTACTGTACTTAAGTACAATTTTGAGATATTTGTACTTTACTTGAGTATTTCCATTTTATGTAACTTTATACTTCTACTTCACTACATTTTAAGGCAAATATTGTACTTTTTACTCCATTATATTTAGCTGCCAGTTTTAGTTACTTTACAGTTCAAGATTTAACATAAAAACATAATTAATATGAAATGTTTGCTAACATGTTAACATGTTTTAAATTGAACATCATAAGAGTATATTAAGTAGTAAAAATGAGCCCTACCTTGAGAAAATTAAAGCGGTCCGTACATAAATGCATCAAAAATAATAACCCACCATTATATTTTTAGAATATATAAAACAATCCAAGTGGGTTCATTCTGCATAAAAAGTACTTTTACTTTTGATACTTTAAGTACATTTTGATGCTGATACTTTTGTACTTTTACTTCAGTAAGTTTTGAATGCAGGACTTTTACTTGTAGTGGAGTAATTTCACAGTGTTGTATCAGTAATTTTACTTAAGTAAGAGATCTGAATACTTTTTCCACCACTGTCTACGATACAGTGGTTTCTTGTGGGCCCGAGTTGTCACTGAATGGTTTGAAGAGTATAAAAATGATGTGAACCATACGCTGTGGCCTTCACAGTCACCAGATCTTAACCCTTACTGAACAGCAAAGGCAGATTTGCACTGACATGTTTGACAGCACTCTTATTTTAATTCTGTATTTGTGGGTGTTGAATATAAAAGCCCCCAAAAAAGTTTGTGACAAAGTAAAAGCAATTTTTGTACCAAAGATAGCCACTAATTCTGTATAAATCTTATGCCAAAAACACATTGTAGTGATTGACTTCCTCCTGCAGCTGGAAGACGGAGTGGTGAGATTTATGAACAGGTGTGATAAAATATCTCCCAAAACTGTTCCAGCCAAACGATCTCCATGAGGTTGAGTTTAACATCCTCCAGTGAAATTCAAATGAGTTTGTCCAGACTTCCTCTGTAAAAGAGCAGTTAGGTTTCCTTTCCAACTGTGTTTGATATCGACTGTTATGGATCTTTTTTACCAGTTGGAGTCGTTTTTATAGTCCAAAAATATCCCTTTAGATCCAGACTGATTTGGGTACATACATCATTTTTACGTGTTTTTTAGATGAGATATATTACTTTATTTATCCCGCAGTGGGGAAATTTAGTTGTCATAGCAGCTCAAGATACAGGCACATAAATATAGAAGACAGAATAAGAATAGAAAAAATAAGACATATAAATACATTCTATACAGATTATATACATACATTTCTGCTATTTGGCATTTATTAAGAGATATTTTGTGTTTCTTTTCCTGAAAGTACTTTGCAGGCCAATGGCAGATATATAATTTTTTACATGCTTTTTTGCATCTGATAAAATACAATATCTGCACTTGGTTATTATTTTAAATAAAATAAAAATACTGAACTATACTAATTTTTTTAATCCACAACAGCATTTATCAGTGGATAGAAGCATCTCCTGGTTTTGAAGAGAGAATAAAAAATAAATTAAATTAAATTATTAAATTATTTTAATCCTTTTTTCCCCCAAATAATGCTAGTGTAGTGTTAACTTAGCAAAATATGATCATAAAGTATAATAAATAAAACAAATCTATATAACAAATAAATAAATACAATAATTGCATCGTGCCTCAACTATCTCAAAATGATTAATCTGTTTCACAGGCACTTATAAAAGCTGTCTGATGCTTTTTAGAGGACTCAACAGCTGACCACAGAGGGTCTTTTGCAGGGGATTACAGTTACATCACCAGCAGTTTGCATCTAAAATGATCAAACATGATAAACTGCGTGAACATCAAGACTTGGAAAAGGAGGAACTCTTCCTAAAATGCTTTCAGAGGCCTGAAATCTACCTGCTCGATATAAAGAGTAACAGCTGGAGTCACTTCACAGGAGAGAAGTATAAATGTTGTTCTAGTTGTTGTTTTCCTTCTCCATTTGTGTGTGTGTGTTGGAGGGGATAAAAGCAAGTGAGGGGAAGTGGAGGTGTGAACGCCACACTGAGACAAAGGTCATTACCTTGATGGAGGCGGCGAGGTGTGTGTGACATCTCTTAATGTTTTTACTAACTGACAGGTGTGTCAGCCAACAGACTCTGTAACGGCCCATGATGACGATTGCTACTGGTTTTGTTTATGCACCATTACTGGAGTGGGGGCAGGTAGTGTGTGTTGTTTACAGTGCATTAAGTATTACCATAGGCCTGCTCTGTGGCATGTATGTGCTAAGTGGTTTGATGTTCGCCTTTGTTTGTTTACTGAGGCCGAAGGGTCAAAAAAGGATTTCATACAAGGTATTCATTAAATTTTCATTGTTGGCTCAAATCGGTGCAGATTCCTCCTCCTTCCTTCTAGACTATACAATTCATCTACCTCTGCCAGAACCAACATTACTGAAATGCACTAAAATCTATGCACTAAATCTATGCACGACACTTTGCTATGTTATTAATATTATTACTATTATTATTATTATATATACTGTTGCTGCCATTACTATTATTACTATATACTGTAATATACTACTATTATTATTATACCGGCCTTACCGGCCCTATTTATTATTATTACTATTATTATTATATATTATATTATTTTACTTGTAATTACTTTATTTATAATTTTCATTTTATTTTTATATTGTTTATCTATTATTACATATTATATTATATATATTATATACTGTACTATTATTATTATTATATACCGTCTAGTCACTATAGCATTGTTGCCATCATATCACCAGTTTAATTATTACCATCATCTTGCCAACCTACCAACTGATGTTCTTTCTTAACTTAAAAGTGTCCTTGTTCTATTCTGTGTTTTTTTTCTATTGTTGTTTTTATTTATGCTACCTCAGTATTTTATTCTATTGTATTTTATTGTACTTGAATACCGGACTGCTGTGACAACCGAATTTCCCTTCGGGGATGAATAAAGTAATCTATCTATCTATGTTCTGGCTGTCTGAACACTTCCTGCCCGACAGGAGATTTTGTCTGATTTTCCTCGAGCATGTGTACGATGGAGCAGCAGCAAGCCTTTTAATCTGATGAGGATTACTGCTTCTGCATGCACGATGCAAACACTCTTCCTTTTTAGGGGAAATTTGTGGATGCTGCACCCTTGATGTCACAGATTATTGGGATTTGAACACATTGTGTGCTGTCCATAAATAAATCCTGTGCATGGAAAACAGACATGCATTGAGATTAGAGATTATTACACGCTCACAGAGGATATTTTGTCTCATCAAACACTCCATTTTTTTGATCAACAAGAACCCATTTTTATTAAGACAACATAAGACTTAAGGAAGCACTTTTCATCATTACATGTGGCACAGATGCAGTCATGGAAAAAAATATTAGACCACCATTTCTCTTCAATTTCTTGTTCATTTTAATGCCTGTTACAACTAAAGGTATTTGTTTGGACAAATCTAATGATAACAAACATAACTCATAAATTTAATTCAAGAGCTGATATCTAGCTCTTTCCATGGTTTTCTTCATAATAACCAAAATCATTATCAAGAAAACCATGGAAAATGGCTAGATATCAGCATTAAAATTAACAATTTATTAAAGAAAACAAGGGTGGTCTAATAATTTTTTCCATGACTGTATATTGGAATATTATTTTACAGTCATTACATAATAATAATAATAATAATAATCCATTTTATTTATAAGCGCCTTTCAAAACACCCAAGGTCACTTTACAAAAAAGCATAAAATAATTTAAAAACAGTGGCAACAAAATAAAACATCGAACAGTATTGAGATGGTGAGTGGGTGACTAGGTGGTGTATGCTTGTCTGAACAGATGAGTTTTGAGTCTGGATTTGAAAAGTGGCAAAGAGTCAATGGTGCGGAGGTCAGGAGGGAGATTGTTCCAGAGCCGGGGAGCAGAGCGGCTGAAGGCTCTACTGCCCATGGTGACGAGGCGGGCAGGAGGGACAGAGAGCTGGAGGGTGGAGGAGGAGCGGAGTGAGCGGGCAGGAGTGGAGACGTGGAGGAGGTCCGAGATGTATGGTGGAGCCAGGTTGTGAAGCGCTTTGAAGGTGATGAGGAGTATTTTGAAGTTGATCCGGTGTTTTATTGGAAGCCAGTGGAGTTCTTGCAGGATGGGGGTGATGTGATGAATGGTGGGAGTCCGGGTTATGATGCGTGCGGCAGAGTTCTGGAGGAGCTGCAGTTTCTGGAGGGTTTTGTTGGGGACACCAAAGAGCAGGGAGTTGCAGTAGTCAATCCGGGAGGTGACAAGACTGTGGACGAGGATGGCAGTGGTGTGAGGAGTGAGAGAGGGACGGAGACGAGAGATGTTGCGTAGGTGGAAGTATGCAGACCGGGTTAAGTTATTGATGTGTGAGTGAAAAGAGAGAGTACTGTCGAGGATGACACCCAGACTCTTAACCTGAGGGGAGGGAGGGACGATGGAGTTGTTGATGGAGATGGGGGAGCTGTTAGATTTGGAGAGAGTGGAAGAGGTGCCTACCAGGAGGACTTCAGTTTTAGAGCTGTTAAGTTTGAGGAAGTTGGATGAGAACCAAGAATGAATTTCTTGAAGACAGAGGGTAAGGGAGGTCGGTGGAAGGGATGAGGAGGGTTTGGTAGAGAGGTAGAGCTGGGTGTCATCCGCGTAGCAGTGGAAAAGTATGTTATGTTTGCGGAAAATCTGACCGAGAGGGAGTAAGTAGATAATGAAGAGGAGGGGCCCCAGGACAGATCCCTGGGGCACACCGGCAGGAACAGGGAAAGTGTGGGACTTGTGGGATTTCAGTTGGATGAATTGTGTGCGGCAGGAAAGGTAGGAAGTGAACCAGGCGAGGGGTGTGTGTGTAATGCCTATGGATGAAAGTCTGTCCAGGAGGGTGTTGTGTGAGATGGTGTCAAAAGCGGCTGTGAGATCAAGAAGGATGAGTATGGAGAGTAAACCAGAATCAGAGGCTATGAGAAGGTCATTTGTGATTTTGAGGAGTGCTGTTTCGGTGCTGTGGAGGGGACGGAAACCGGATTGAAACTGCTCGTAGATATTGTTGGTGGTAAGGTGGTTGTGTAATTGAGAGGCAACAGATTTTTCGAGGATTTTTGAGATGAATGGTAGATTGGAGATGGGACGCAGATTATTAAAATTTGTGGGATCCAGGCCAGGTTTTTTCAGAATGGGTGTGACAGTAGCTGTTTTTAGTGAGAGGGGGACAGTTCCAGAAGTAAGTGAAGAATGGATGATGTTGGTGATGAGGGGAGCAAGGGAAGGAAGGCAAGTTCTGACGAGAGTAGTGGGAAGTGGATCGAGCGAACAGGTGGAGGGTTTCGATTTTAGAATAAGTTGAGAAATGGCTTGGACAGAGGGGAGAATGAAACTAGAAAATGAGCTGTGTAGGGATGAGTGGGGGCCAGGAACATCCACTCCAGAGACTGCAGCTGAGGTCAGGTGTTGGTGGATTTCGGTGATTTTGGAGATGAAAAATGTCATGAGTGAGTTGCAGAAATCAGCAGAATGCATATGGAGGGGAAGAGAGTCGGGTGGTTTTGTGATATTTGTGAGGAGAGAGAAGAGAGTTTTGGAGCTATGTTGATTAGAATGAATTAAACCGGAGTAATATGCAGATTTGGCTGAAGAGAGACTGTCCTTGTAGTGCAATACATGGTTATTGTACATTTCTTTGTGAATGGTGAGTCCGGTTTTATTGTAGAGGCGTTCCAGTTGTCGTCCTTGGGATTTCAGATGGCGGAGGGCGGGGGTGAACCAGGGTGCAGAGCGAGAGAAGGAGACGGGTCTGGTTTTAAGTGGAGCATGTGAGTTGAGGAGGTTATGGAGATTTGTGTTGTAGTGTGAAACCAGGTCTTCAGGTGAGCTGTTGGGATCAGAGTTGGGAAAATTGTGAATGTCAGATGTAAATGTGTCAGTGTTGATGTCCTTGATTTTGCGGAATGAGATGGTGCGGGGGAGGATGATTTTGGACAGAGAGAGGTTGATGTTGAAAGTGATGAGCATGTGGTCAGAGTATGGGAGTATGTGTGGCTTGCAATCAGTGGGTTTGACACCTGAGCAGCAGACAATGTCCAGTATATGTCCTTTATTGTGTGTTGGGAAGTTGATGTATTGTTGCAAACCAAAACAGTCTAAGCAGGATGAGAGGTCTTTTGAGAGAGAGTTTGTATTATTGTCCACATGAATATTAAAGTCCCCGAGGATAATGGTGTTATGGGAGAGAGAGGACAGATGAGTGAGGAGGTGAGAGAAGTCATTTATAAAGTCCTTGTTGTATTTTGGTGGGCGGTAGATGGTGGCAATAACTGTGGGAGAGGGTCCAGGCAGAAGTGAGGCAGAGTACTCGAAGGAGGAGAACACAGGAGCAGCAGGTACGGGAACGACTTTCCAACTCTCGCGGTGTAGCATCGCGAGACCTCCGCCGCGGCCGCATGCACGGGGCTGCGAGATGTAAACAAACCCCGGCGGAGCGGAGTCGTTGAGAGAGGAAAAGTCGTTCGGCTGCTGCCAAGTTTCAGTCAGGCACAGAAAATCCAGCTGTCGGTCAATAAGGACATCACGGACCAGATGCCCCTTGCTGCTGAGAGAGCGGATGTTAAGGAGACCGAACCTGACGGTGGAGGTGGAGGTGGTGGTGCTGCTCCTAGCCGCGGAGTTAGCCGACCTAGCAAGGCTGGACAGGACAGAGTGGTTGACATCTCGGGCAGTGTTACGGGAGCGGCGGCGAGTTGTGGACCAGATCGTCTTTATGGAGTGAGTGTCGTGGTGGTGAAGCTTACGTCGAGATCCACGATGAGTGTATCTCCGACGAGGCTGGAAAGCGATGTCCGGGGGGATGTCGAGCCCAGATACTGGTCGTGAGGGGGAGATGAGATAGCGATGCTTGAGGAGTTCAGTAGCAGAATACTGGAGGAGTGCATTTGTTTGCAAGTGGACGAGGGACAGGAAGAGCCAGATGACCGCAAGCCAGCGTGTTGCAACGTAAATCCACATCGTTTCCCAGGAGGGGAATACGAGCCAGGAAGGGGTCCCAGGTAGGAATACTTCCAAAATTTGGCCCAAAAGCAAATGACAGCAATAAACTGATGTCAGTAAAGCATACAGACCAGTAATCCTGTAGTTCGAGGTCAATCACGACATCCAATAAAGAATAAACAGTGTTTTATTTCGTTTGGTTACCGGTGAGCAGCGGCGACAAAGCGCGCCAGCGTTCACCCGACCGCACAATATAAAGAGCCTGTATTGCAGCACAACAAAAGCAAAAAGTGCTTTTGACATGTCAAAAATGTTATCCAATCATAATAGTGAAAATCAGTTCAGCTAGTGCAAATGTCGCTCCTATCGGTCAGACCACCTCCAGAGGGTCTCTGTCCGCTTTGGACACCACCACCGTCACGCTGTCAGGGAGACGCACAGCCAGCTTCTCCCTGAACACGGCCAGAAAACCTCGCTCACTGTTGCTATGGTCACTGAGGATGACGCTAGTTCCCTTGGCCGCGGCGTCCAGCACTTCATGGTGGGACATCTCACCTGATTAATGGATGGATATTGTTATATTTGAATAATTATAAGAAGGCAGATAGCTCAGGTAGCAATTGCGTTTTACCCCACTGTAGCTCTCCTCTTTCCAACATATAGGTGCATATCAATTATTTAGAATATCATAGAAACATTGATTTATGTCAGTAATTCAATTCAAAAAGTGGAAATAACACATTATATAGATCCATTAGACACAGAATGAAACATTTCATGACTTAATTTATTTAATTTCTTCTAATTATAATGATTGTGGCTTACATTTTATGACGACCTCAAATTCAGTGTCTCAAAAAAAAAATATTACAAAGGGACCAATTTTAAAAAGTATGTTTAATTTAATTATTTATTGAGATGCACCTGTATGTTGACAGTTTGTGTTCTCACAGAAGTAAGATGTGACTGAAATCATGTTTAGGCTTTGTAGCTCATAGATACGTTAACCAATAAAACTTGGTTTGCGTGTAAGTCTAACTTCTGTAGAAGAAGAAATGTGACTTATTACAGAGATCAGGGCTCATTCTGACTGGGATCCTGCAAGAGCGATGTCAGTCTGAGTCCAGGGCTGCATAACTTTATCTGTGACCTAAATAAAGGCCTGCTTTCATTTGGGACACAGGTAAAGTTATGCAGGCATAACAGTTACTATATTTACATGCACACTAATTATTCAGAAAATGACAATATTCTGAATTTGACAGGGGTCATGCAAACAGCATATTCTGTATGAATATTTGAAATAAGGCCAGACATGTGGGATGTGCCGATATAATTTTTAGAATTTTTTTTTAAGTATGTGTCTCTCTTTAACATCAGCTCTTCTTTTAAAAATTATTAAAGAGTTGGGATATCATACTTTTTTTGATATGCACAAATGTAACGGCGCTGACAACAACAAGTCCACAAAAAAAGACTTTTTTGTCATTAAGAAGTAAAATGTTAATCAGAGTATGGATGGCTGCATGTAAATATGAATATTGATTTTTAATTACGTAATGTAAACGGCTTTGTAGCAATATTGCCGTTTTCAAAATAAGGGTAAAAAATAATATTTGTGCATGTAAACTTCATCATTGTCGAGCAAATACATGGAAAGTAAAAAAAATAATATGGATCCAGTACATGCAATGTTTTGAATGAAAACTCAGTTTAATTTGTAATTTAAATGTCTGTCTACCTGTGATGTAGAGGTCTGCCTTGACTCCGTTCAGCACTGAGGCCCCAGATCCAGCACACACCGCCACAGTACACACAGAGGACTCTGAAAAAAATATCAGAATAATGATTTACTGACACACATTTAGATCCTGGGACTATTTAAAAAATATATTTATCAAAGTTTAATATCAAAGTATCTGTCAGTTTTATTTTAATGGCATCCAGAACCATTTGATAATAATCTTTGATATCTTTGATATTTTAATACATCTTTGATCACCATGTGTCTCTCCATGCCTGAGCAATTCTTTCAAAAAGAAGCCAAGTTGTGGTTAATATCTCTGGTTGTATTTTTTATTTGTTTTAAATATTTTTTCTGGTCTTGGCCACTATGACATGCTTTTGTTTCTAAGCTTTGCTTGAAATACAGTCAGTAATTGTGTGATTTGTTATAATTAAAATGTGACTGGTGAACAACAATTGTGCCGGTATGCAGTGGTGGAAGAAGTATTCAGATCTCTTACTTAAGTAAAAGTACTAATACAACACTGCAAAATTACTCCACTACAAGTATAAGTCCTGCATTCAAAACTTACTTCAGTGAAAGTACTTGTTATGGATATTGGCCCCACTCAGATTATTTTACGTATTCTAAATAAAGCATTGATGCATTTATGTAAGCAGCTCTTTTTAGCTACTTAATATACTGTTAGCAGGTTTAATTGAAAAAAAAAAAAGTAAAATTATTTTAAATTGATCATGTTTTTTTATGTTAAATCTCCCCCTGAAAAGTAACTAAAGCTGTCAGCTAAATGTAGTGGAGTAAAAAGTACAATATTTGCCTCAAAATGTTGTGAAATATAAGTATAAAGTTACAGAAATGGAAATACTCAAGTAAAGCACACCACCAGACCAGACCATTCAAGACATCAACTGCACCAAAAGCTCCCCTAATGGGTAAGTGATCGTTTAAGTCATAACACCAGAAATAAAACCTGCTGTTTGTTAACTTTCAGAGTTAATACCTAGCGTCCGTCCTAATCCCAGAGCCAGACGAAGGTGACTCAAACCCAAGTGGGACTTCATTTTCTGGATGGCTGTTGCCACCGTTACCGGCTGGTCCAAAACACTAAGTCGTCCTTGGCCATGACCCAGTAGAGGGGGCTGCAGAGAGGGAAACGTGGGAAAAGTTACTCCAGGTTATCATATCAGTATATCAACTATAACTATCCACAACAGCTTTGTTTCCATCTTAAATATATCAGTTTTCCTGTCAAGTTTCAAAATAATAATTCATTTTCCTGAATTTCGTGCTGTTCTTTGTTTCATCATGTAACAGTGATGTGATTGTGCTGTACCTTTTCTAACTTCAGGATGCTGAAGGACAGACTGGGAGCATTGTGTCGTAACAGAGTCTGGACACTGGGGGTCAGCGCTGAGTCGCTGCAGGTAACACTGACACGGCTCCCACCGTTGTCTGGTCTGTTAGGAGAGCAAATAGACTATTATTCAGGTACAGGGATATTCAGAAAGACAGCATGTGAAAAATGTGGGTTATTTTAGTTTTTTTTCTAATAAATAAATATTTTTTTAAATAAAAGAATGTAGCATTTTTTTTTAAATAAAAGCATGGGGCAGTCCGTTACTGACAGGTCTAGGACTGAAGTGCCCTTGAGCAAGGCACCTAACCCCCCTGCACAGCTCCCCGGGAGCAGTAATGTGCTGCCCACTGCTCCTTGCATGGTGTGTTCACTTGTGAGTTAAATGCTCAATACTATAATAAAAGTAATCTTTTTCTTCTAGCATGTTCTAGACAAAACTCTAAACATAAGTATGATCCTTTAAGGGAAGACACTACAGGTGAAGAGGGTTTGTTTTTCTTAACTTATAGATATCACCATGAAAATGTCCCAGTTTGTTATAAACATTAGGACAACATATTTTTGCATTACAAGTTTTCTGAAATGTTATGTTTAGGTATGCAAATGAGGCATGACCTCATTAAATATGCAGTAATTTGCATATATGTCCTGGGCATAAATCTGAACATTGGATTAAGCAAATTAGTTAGTTAGCAAGTTATTATTTTATTTTGTTGATATACAAACTTTTCACTGAAGGAATCTGGGATACCTCCTTTTATAATTTCATAAATCAGAAAATACAGTCAAAACACATTTAGGAACTAAATGTTACATTAATCAGGATATGAATGATTTACAGACAAACCCCTCTGTAAAAACCTTCAGAATATAGTTAGGAATAAAGCTGGTAAGTTTGGTGTCTGAGTGTAGCTGAGGTTGAGATTTATGGCTCAGAACATGAGAAAAAACTCAGTTTGAGAAAACAGACTGTAAAGATGTCATACATTCTTAATGGAAACGACTATTTGAAGACAAAACAGTGAATCTAATTCAAAGCAACAACAATATAGAACATGTAAAACGCATAATATTGTGCAGGAGAGTGGGAGCTTTCTAACGATGCCTGTGATGACGAGGTTTCGACTACGTTGTAGTACTACATGCTGCAAAATAGATCGCTAACTTTTAGTGAATTTAGGAGAAATCTACGGGTGCAAATGGATCAAAATAGAGTACAATATAAACCTAAATGTTTGCTTTGGATGTTTTAATTCCACTATTTTAAAAGAAGACATGTTCTGGGAGAAAAATAGGCCAAAACCTCAAAAGTGAAAATATTAAGTGCACACGTGCAGGACCTGCTGACTGAATGCTGTAGTGTTGTTTCACTGTCACAAGCTTGAAGTTCCTCCATAACAGCGCTCAGTTCCTCTGCGCTCTTTACTGTGAATTCCAGTTTGTGACTGTGGGAGGCGGCACCGAGGGCCTGACTCAGCACAGACACCTGGCCGCTACCTGAGAGTCAAAGACAGACACCAGAGATGGAAAAAGACACACAGGGGACAAGATGAGGAGGTCAGAATAGTTGAGTGTAATGTGTCAAACCATTTAGGTTATACCTCCATTAAATATGCAAGTCCTGTAGGTATGTGTGTAACATTTTCCATTCAGAATGACGTCTTACCAAGTCCCCCGACCAGCCAGTCGTTCACCCCTCCCTTCACACTGTCCCATGAAGTGTGGGGGGAGAAGATCGCCATCCCTGCCTCCACAGCCCGGATGGCCAATCGCTGCTTCCAGTCTTTCTGGACCAGACGCTTGATTGGCCGGAACAATGGAGGGTGATATGAGATAATGAGGTCACAGCTCATGGCCTCAGCTTCCCCCATGACAGAGTCTGTGAGGTCGTTGGTTAGCAGGATGGTTTTCACAGGCCGAGATTTGCTCGGCTCAACCAGCAGGCCTACATTGTCCCAAGACTCAGCCAGAGACAGTGGAGCCAGCTGCTCCAACACCTGCAGAACTTCTTTTAGCTCCATCAGGCCTGAACTGTGAGCAGACAGAGAGAGGAAGCGGGTGGGAGGGAAGTGAAGAGTTGAGTTGAGGGGGACTGAGGTTTGTTGGCTTGTGAAGAAGCTGTGACTGTGGGTGGATGAAGGGATGGGTGAAGTAGAGGAGTAGAGAGCAGCCTGTGAGGTCAGGCTCCTCCTGCTGCACAGTCTTCTGTAGGTGAGTGAAAAAAAAGTCCAGGAAAGGTTTCTACATCCAGTCTGCATCGGTGGAGACCTGTGTGAACAGAAAAAAAAACTTACCAACCTTAAAAATGTGTTATACCTTAAAACTATTAAACGAGCTACTGGTTTGCAACAAATGAAAACAACCTGAATCTTCTGATATTAGCACAATATCAAACCGTATGAGACAGACTGTTCAGCGACTATTTCTGGGCATTAATCCTAATATTGTTTTATATGAGTAAAGTACTCTACCGCTATTTCAAACCTTATTTATGGAGCCAACATGACCTACAAGTTGTGACTGGCACTGACTGCTGGGAAGCATGCAGCTAACAGCATAACTAGCTTGTCAGCTAACATTAGCTACTAATACGCCCTAAATCGACTCTGGTATATTTAAAGAAAACACACTTTCAACAACATCAATGTGTGTATGAGTGAACTTATCATACTTGCGCTTGACTTTCACTACAATTTTAGAAGACTAGCAACGCTTTGTAGCTGCACACATTCTCCCGAAGTGACAGATAAAAAGCGCATTACCTGGAGCAGAATGTCCCTTTCCGGCTTCCGTCTCTTAAAGCAATAGTTCTAATTAGACAGTAGTCATTATAATATATATATATATATATATATATATATATATATATATATATATATATATATAATATAATGACTACTATACATACACACACACACACACACACACACACACACACACACACACACACACATGCAAAACCAAAAAGCTGAAAGACAATTCATGCACATATGAGTGTAAATATAGCTATAACGTGGGACTGAAAAACTTACACATACAAAACTTACAATTCAAAATTACAAAAATGACCTATACACCACATACATTGCAAATCTATTTTTAATATTTGTTTAGTTTCACATAAAAATATTATTTACTGTGATTTACTGTGATTTATATTATTTGCAGGATGGAAATCTCCATTAAACTGCTTTTAAGAAACATTTAAAGTAGAGACTGAAATCAGAATCAGAAAAAAATGTTTCACAACAGTAAAAAATAAAAAGTAAATAAATATTTCAACATTTTATAAAATATAAAAACAAACATTTTCTCAAGTATGTATATTTTGCTATTTATTGCATGCATACAAGAAAAGGAGACAACTAGAGTCAAAGGCACACACAGAAAGTTCTTGTCATTTTTCAACTTCATCTCTTCTCAGGGTTACAATACATGTAAATCTTCACATCATTCATATATTATTGTACAATTGAGCAGGTGACAGGTGACAATACATTATAATAAATGAAGGTGTGAGGTGTAAATGTGCAAACATGATCAAAAGTCTCGTTTTAATACACACCAGACTGAATATATATCACTTCATCACACATACTCATAAACACATACTAGTGTTTATCTGTAAAAACCTTGACTGGAAAATGTCACTAATTTCAATAGAAGATGTACTAAGTACATCAACACAAGTACTATACTTAAGTACAATTTTGACGTACTTGTATGTTACGTTACTTTAGTGTTTCTGTTTTCTACAACCTCAGAGACGGACCTAAATATTAGCACACTTTTCACTCCACTCTATTTACCTGACAGCTGTACTTACTTATTATGTGTTGTTATTTTTCAGGTCAAAATTTAACACGAAGTAACATAGCTGTGATCTATTTAAAACATATCATGTATTCTTACTGCCTTGCTACTGAATTCATAGGAACACATGAGCTTCCAGTGTGTTTTGATGGAGCTGAGAGCGGAGGAGAACAACAAATGACTGAAAAAACATAGGAGCTATAATCCTTCTTGTGATTTATAATGAACTGAATTCAGATTCTGGTCAGTAGGCTACAAATGCAGAAAGTGTCTGTAAGTTCTCACTTGCAATACTTTTGTAACAATAAACATTTTGCTCAAAGTATCTTGATTAAAAATAACACTTCCGGCAGAGTCACTTGTAAATCCGGTTTAAACTGGAGCATTATATATATATAGCTGTTGGTTGACGTCATCCTTCATATGTAATGTTACGAAACAAATTCACAGATTAATGTGAACAGGAAAAGACTGGATGACTTTAATAAGCAGTATTAACCCTCGCAGGGGCAGGTGGTCGCTCAGCCGATACCCTCAGTGCATCAGCCGCTTCTCAGAAAGATTACAAGGACTTTTGGAATAGACCAATCCGCACAACAAAAACAAAGACAGAGTCGGGGGGGTTATTATTTTAGCAAAGTTGATTGCAAACGGTTAAAACGGCAGTTCTCGGCAACAAGCTGCTGGTCCCAGTGGCTACCTCAAAACTGAGTCAGAGAGCGACCGAGAGAGAGATTATTGTGGATTAATGCAATAAAGGTCGATGCTGGATGTTAGAGGGATCAGGGACGGATCAGGGCAAAGGCCATGCTGTGACTATTACATCATCAGCATCTCTTCACACTAGACCCCCTTGTTTAAATGGGACCCCCTTTTCAAACATTACATTCACATTATAAAGGAATTAAACTGTATAAATCCCTCCTAAAAATTGGACTTTTTTCCCCGGCTGCCCTCACAAAAGAGCAGTTATTTACATTTTGTCACTTATCCATTAAGCATATTGTCCCCTTGTCCCCTTGTACCCAATCTGTGGAGTGCCGCGGACAGATGTGTGTTCAGTTTTTAGGTCTGTGTGTTCAAGAACAGCTTCACTTTTGTTAATTGGTACTATAAGCCCTCGTACCCCATCTGTCCGCCCGTTTAAACTTCAGCCAAGTTTGTCATGCAACATCTGTCTGGCTGATGTGTCCCTGAGTGCGAGGGTGCACCGTGTCCCCGTCCACAAGCTTAAAGTCCCTCAACACAGGTGTTTAATCTCAGATGTTCTGGCTTTAGGTCAGTTTGACATGGTGTTGGATAGAGTGGAAATTCGGGTGGAAATTTGAAGCAACTTTGAGAACATTATATATAAGTTATATAACATGCATCAGTATCAGTGTAAACAAACTAGCAGGTCTACATACAGTCGTGAAAAAAAAAATGATTAGACCACCCTTGTTTTCTTCAATTTCTTGCTCATTTTAATGCCTGGTACAACTAAAGGTACAACAAAAGGTTTTTGATAATGATTTTGGTTATTATCATGAAAACCATGGAAAATGGCTAAATATCGGCTGTTAAATTAAAATCTTATGAGCTGTTTTTGTTATCATTATATTTGTCCAAACAAATGTACCTCCAGTTGTACCAGGCATTAAAATTAATTAAATTGAAAAAAAACAATGGTCTATTTATGTTTTCCATGACTGTATGTATGTATGTGTGTGTGTGTGTGTGTGTGTGTGTGTGTGTGTATATATATATATATTTATAATGAAATTATTGTATTTCCCCTGGTAGGTCAAATTACTTCTGGTTTGTCCTGCTCGTTTGTTTACACTTATATTGATGCATGTTAAATATAAATGGCCTGTGCCCTTTGACTTCACTAGAGACATTTGTGGCTTTAACATTTTTTTAAGTTTTAAGTTTATAAATCAGCATAAAGTAACTTATTCTCAAATCAAATCAAATAGCCTTGATTGTCATTATATAGTCAACTATACAACGAAATTGAGAATTGCTTAAGGTGCATAGTTAAAGCAATCATAACACAAAACAAATGTGAGAAAAACATTTAAAATATGTTTGAACGCTGAGCTAAAACAAGGACAAGGATGTGTGATGTAATAAATAAATATGAAAATGCTACAAAAGTTATAGACGAGGTATAGTATGTCTTGCACATATTAGTTGTATTGCACATGTCAGTTTTATCGCACATTTTAATTATTTTATCCTGTGTGGGTGTTGAGAGTTCTGACAGGGAAAGAAGATGTTTTTCATCCTGCTAGTTCTGCGTTTTAGGCTTCATTCTATTCTATTATATCAGGTGATTTGGGAGTTTTTACTATTTTAATATTTTCCATCAGATTGAGACATTTTCTCATGTTGCTGTATTTGGAGCACTGCAGTGTTAAATGATATGCATAGAAAGTTAATGTTGTATCGAATTACTGACAGGTGATTGACCCCTAGAATTTAGTTTACAGAATTATTCAACTTTCAATTTTTTTAGCAGTGTCATTAGGTAAACAAACTTGCACATGAAGGGTTCAAATTCTGAAACTGAAATGAATATTTGGTAGTCACAATCTGGACACATTTTGGTTCAAAATTTTAAAGTGGGTATTAAAATTACTGTGCAAAAGTTTTAGGGCAGGTGTGAAAAATGCTGCAAAATAAGAATGCTTTCAAAAATAGAAATGTTAATTGTTTATTTCTATCAATTAACAGAATGCAAAGTGAGTGAACATGAAGCAAAATCTAAATTAAATCAATATTTGGTGTTTCAAGAAGGGGACATTTTTGTCCTCTGAGAGTTTTTTAATCTGACACTGCACAAAAGAAAATGCACCAAAATCAGTGTTATTGCTATTCCTTCACGTTTCCCAGACACTTTTTCTTGGCATTATGTAAACAAACTGGTATTTAAAGGGTTTAAATTCTGAAAGTGGATGAATATTTGCGAGCGATTTGGTTTAAAGATATAATTTTATGGCAATTTTTGGATGCAGACATTTTTTAGGACATCAGAGGCACTTTTTAGTTGGTACACGCAAAGTGATACAAGCGTTAAACTCTCCACATTGATCCTTACTGTCCCAATTTCCCCGAACGCCAAAAACTTTTACTGAGAATTTCCAAAGTAGATAAATGGCTCAGACAGCGCTTCTCTAAAGAGCTAAATTCCCGCACAAGCAAATATTTTCCCCCTTTTTTTTTGCACCCAATACCTAGAAATGTGTTATGCATGAGTCATGATGTCATAATTTTGAGATGATTTTTTATACTCTTGCATCAAATCACACAATCTCTTTATCCCGATGTCCTTCCAAAGCCAGGGCAGAGAAGTCACTCAATCCTCTGCTCCCCGCAGCGCAGCAGCATCACGGATGTTTTCAGTTTCCAAATCCCTTCTTTGGGACATATATCATTGCGCTGATTTATTATACAACCAGCCAGAGTTGTATTATTATGCAAGTAGATTTCAATCTGAAAATTTGTTCCATGTTTTGACAGAGAAAGACATTTTACTTTGGTTGTTAGTATTGGCGGATAATTTCACCTCTTGGGTCAAGCGGACCTTTGGATTAAATCACAATGAGCCATGGAAATGATCACTCCTCTTGACTTTTTGTGCAATGTGCCAGATTATAAATCAAAAACCAAAATTCTGTTCTCGTAGACTAACAGCTGAAGAATAAACACAAACTCTTGTGCAAAATTTCCACTCAGATCTTTTATTTATACATCTGGAAAATACCTGATAGCAGGATTTAACTTGTTGGATTCCATCTGGTAATTATGTCATCCAACACATATATAATACTGCTTATGTACATAGCTTAAGAAGTGATAACTTGAGAACTAATTGCTGTATTTTAACATTGATTCAGTGATGAGAATACTGTCAGAGTAAATATTTTCATACATAATTTTCACAATTTTACATACACTTCAAAAATGCAATCCAATTCAACAAAACAGTGCAAAATAACTTTCTGTATATAAAATAAATGCAAACAAAAGCTCCATTCATTTAAACACTAAAAAATGCCTCGGTGATTGTCAATCTTTGCATAGATGTAAAATTCTCTCTGAGAACAACTTGCTTCACTTTCCTTTGCAGCACTTCATTTTAATTTTAACATTACATGTTTGTTCTAAATATATACAAGTTGATCAGCCAAAGCTTTAAAGATAGACGGCGTCAGCGTGAACGCAGGTCCGTAGAGGTGCAGAGATGATTTCTTGACTCTCATTCGTGGGACATCATTCTGACGAACTCTGCAGCAGAGAAGAAGAGTTTTAATGAATCTGTAAAATCATCAAGACACATGTGATGTTCATGTTACTGCAGCTGAAAGATTTCACACCTTCAAAGTCTACTGTGCCGTCTCCATTGTCGTCTGCTTCTTTAACTATGGCGTCTATCTCCCTCCGGCTCATGTGCTCTCCCATCAGCTTGGTCATGGCTGACCGCAGCTCCTCTGTCGTGATCTCTCCGTCTCCGTCCATGTCAAACTAAAAGGAGGATAAAAGAGAGAAGTCAGTGCAATGAAGGAATTGAATTTGAATCAGATCTGTCGGTGTGATTTACACTGGGGACGTGTTCCCACCACTTTTTGAATTATGTCCCATCACTTTTGAAAGGAAGAATTTGTTAAAAGTGTTCTTGCGCCAATGCAATCTCTATATAGAGTAAATAAATGTGCATTCATAGCATTTTTCCATGTCCACCATGTAATAGCCAAGATAATGCCCTTAAAATGCACCATTTTGCATTTTTTCCCAACCATCTTATCTACTCTGAACTCATAACGGTCCGGTTATATTGCCTAAAATTGTTTAAAATATTCAAAACTTGGCATTGGAGGTTATGCCTTTCTGCAAAGACAACTTTTTGCACTCTCACCTCTTTAAAGGCGTCTTTGAGCTCCTTCACACCGATCATCCCAGCTGTTTCTGCCAGCAGCTTTGGGGCCATCAGGTCTACAAAGTCCTCAAAGTCCACTCTGCCGCCAACTGGAGGAAAGATCAAGAGAAAAGATTCACTGTAGGTTCTTAATTCTTTATCAATTGCGTACTAGATGAGCCTACAACTTAAGAATTTCTTGTCAATTTTAATCTTTTTAATGCTTTTTATTTGCTCTGCAGGGACTCACGGTTCATGTTGATGTTCTGTCCCAGCTCGATCAGCTCCATCTCCGTGGGCATGTAGCCCATCGTCCTCATCAGGTTCCCCAGGTCCTTACAGCTGATCAGCCCGTCTTTGTCTTTATCGAACTCATTGAATGCATCACGCAGCTCTGCAGAGATGTAAAGAAAAGTCAGCTATAGTCTTACATTTCAAATCAAGCCTCATACATGCATTTTGGCCTAGTTCTTCTATTTCAAGCTTTGGCTCAACCACAAAAATGTACAAAGTAGAAACATTATCTTTAATCTGTATTTACTGATGAAAACATGACAATATGCAATAATGTAAACTGAGAGAACATACCATCAATCTCATCATCAGCCAGTTGTCTTGCCTGCACAAAGAGAAAGAGACAGTTGTTTAGGGCCAGTGTACCTTGACACAATTAACAAAATGGATGTTTTGTTTGATTTTATGGTTCAGTATAGAATTAGATGACACTGCAACGGAGATTAAATGGTGGATTAAAGTCTAGATAATGCCCCGTATTGGCAGGTGGGTTTGGGACAATATCATCCCTGGCACGCAACAGTATAGCGCAGTTGGTATCTCTGATCATTTTTTTTTTATATCCTTTTGGGGTTATAATCCAATCAACCTTTCAGAGCAGTTTGCAAACATCAGCACAAACCCATCAAAACAAGGAATAGCAAAAGCTGTTACTGCTGTACTTACTATATTTTTCCCTCCTCGCAAGAAAATGCACGCGGCTCCAAAGCTCATTTCTGCAAGAGGAGAGAAAAGTAATTATTGTTAACAATTTCTGACACATGATGCAGAGTCATAAAGTTAGGATTAAGACGGATTGAGGAGTGTGTGTTCTCTCTGAGGGATTGAACACTGTCTTATGTCTAAACTCTGAGAGTGTGTGTGTGTGTGTGTGTGTGTGTGTGTGTCTTTGTTATAAAGTGCATCTCAAAATAAGAGAAATATTCAGAAGAATATACTGAAATACAAACAAGTGGTGTTAGATAAAAATAACTACAATAAGTCTGAAGATGCGAGACTTGAATGCAAGTTTTAGAGGATTTTGCAATAAGAGGAATAATAAAATAAGAATTAAAAGTCACAATATGCTCACCTTCTTCTGGAGATTTCTTCTCATCAGCCAAAAGCACCATACACTGCCTCCTCTGCAGCCGAGAATTAGCAGCTGATCTGCTGTCCAAAAAGCCCCTCTGCCTTCCGTATGCTTCTTAATCTGCTCCTCAGCACCGGTCCTGTCCCTCTTTATTCAGGATGGCTCTGCCTCTCAGTCTGCCCAGCACTGACGGGATGCTGAGAGGGTGTATGAAGGCGGAGGAGGGGTGTGGCTGCCTCCAGGGTTGAATGATCACGGGGAGGAGGAGTCACAGGCGTGTGTGACATCAGGTTCATGTATGAGATGTTGACATCATATTGTAAATGATCCTGCCATCCGAGCCCCGAGCTGACACAAGTAACCGGATACTGAGAGTTCACAGGTTAAGGCTTGAGTTTCTGTTGCTTTTGTTTGCTGTGAATTAATTACAGTAGTCGTCCCACTGACTGCAGAGTCAACTCTTACACGTATTTTAGGAGAACTGGGGTTTATTCGGGTATTGATAAAGATATAAATAATGAGTTTTCAACTGATAATGAGACAGTCGCTACTTACACTGATGCTTTTATATAACCTACAGTCATGGAAAAATTATATATCAGACCACCCTTGTTTTTCTAAATTTCTTGTTCATTTTAATGCCTGGTACAACTAAAGGTACATTTGTTTTTATTATAATTTATTTAAGAGGTGATATCCAGCCATTTTCCATGGTTTTCTTGATAAAGTTTTATCAAGAAAACCATGGATATCAGCCATAGATATCAGCTCTTAAATTAAACTCTTATGAGCTATTTGTGTTGTTATCATTATATTTGTCCAAACAAATTAACCTTTAGTTGTACCAGGCATTAAAATTAACAAGAAATTGAAGAAAAAAAGTGGTCTATTAATTTTTTCCATGACTGTATATAAGCAACCAAGAAAATCTTAATGTCTGTTACAGATACTGGATCAGGATCAGCAAAGAGAAAAAGAAAAGCCATAAAGGACAGGAACATGATTCAACCTTGGAGAGAATTGTGGTATTTGAAAGTTTGAACAAAGTTTCATTTGTTTCTTCATCACCATCATCATCATCATAGATAGATTACCTCATTGTTAAGCATCCTGCCATGAACAGATTACTGAACAGGCGTACCGAGCAGAGGGGCCCCCTCACCCTGACCTGCAAAATGTGACTCGAACAGACACGTACCGACCACAGAAAGATGACACGAAATGTCTCAAAGAGTAAAACAACAACAAAGTGTGTGTGTGTGTGTGTGTGTGTGTGTGTGTGTGTGTGTGTGTGTGGGCCTGCTGTCTCGTAATCTGCCCATGCATCCTGCAAAGAGCTTGGTTTTAAGAAAGAAAAATAGCATTTAAAATAAATTGTACCTGTCACTTTTCTCTTTCACTTACTTCTGAAAGAAATGCACACCCTGTCACGAGACGGTGGGGCTATATGTGAATATTTGATTTTATGATATTAGTGATTTGTTTCATGTTTTCTTTTCATATTTATTCATTATTTTTTGCACATTTCCCTGCCTCTCCCAATCTCTTCTTATATTTACCACCACCTGACAATTATCCAGTAAAGGCAAGAATATTCTGATAAAATGACTCACCAGAATCTTGTTACATGTTATACTTTAATTTCCACTTTAGACATAAAATGTTCCAATAACAATAAACTCAGCAGGACATTTTATATGGTATTAAGTTCAGAATAGTCTCTTTTTTCTGGATAAGGATACATACATAACATCTTATACTGAATTAGTCTTTGTGCAAAAACCATTGTTTTTCAAAGATTTTTTAAAACTTTTTTTGTGTGATAATATATTAAATCTGTGCTGGTTTTGGGCTTCACGCTGTCAAGTCTGACCCAAATCATGTAGGTTTTGTTAGTTTTTGTTTAAAAACCCTGTAAACTACAGACTAGAAGCTCATTTGGATCCTCTCTCTGTTTCAGCAGTATTGGATGTATTAAAGAGTCACCGGCCAGTAACAGCTAATGCCCCAGTGTGTGTGATAATCTGCATGAGTATTGGTTACATTTGCGTGGAAAATAAAGGATTATTTCTTCCATGAAATACACTGATGACAATGTCAGGGATTACTGGCGAGTCGGGGTCGAGGTCTGCACTTCCTGCAGCAAAGATGTCTGAATTAACCGGCTGAGCTGAAACACTTCGGCGCTGGTCTTCTGTCCTCCTCTGACCTTTTGCCCTCTGCCTGCTTCCCTCTTATGTAAATTCAATAAAAATCTGCTCGCATAAGAAGCATAATCCGCTGGGATTCGCAGCGGGAGCTAGTGATGATTTTATTATCTTTTTCCCCTCCCGATGCAGTGGGCCAGCTGAGGGGTTACGCAAAGGCCCACCCACAGCTGTGAAAGATGCGTGTGGAGTACAAGGCAGGAGGAAAGTATGAATGAAAACTGGGTGGTACAAGGCTGAGGATGTACAGGTTTTATTTTTGGAAAAATCATGGAAAAAAAAAATCTTGTTCATTTTAATGCCTGGTACAACTAAAGGTACATTTGTTTGGACAAATATAATGATAACAACAAAAATAGCTCATAAGAGTTTAATTTAAGAGCTGATATCTAGCCATTTTCCATGGGTTTCTTGTTAATAACCAAAATCATTATCAAGAAAACCATGGAAAATGGTTAGATATCAGCTCTTAAATGAAACTTTTATGACCTATTTTTTATTTATTATATTAGTCCAAACAAATGCACCTTTAGTTGTACCAGGCATTAAAATGAACAAAAACGTCAAGAAAAAGGGTGGTGTAATATTTTTTCCATGACTGTATTATAGAGGGATAGGAATATGTTACATTTTTGGATTAGTAACAGGATTAGGATTCTATTAGAGCATGTGAAAGCTCTCAACTGTCAGCAGTCTCCATGACAGTAAAGAACATAATATAAAAGTACAATAAAAATATAAAAAAGATACTGTAAAACTATTGTAACTCAGTGAGAAAGCTGCACAGATCCTGAGCCAAATATCCATGGGTAATAGTGTAAGATTACGCCAATGTAACATGAAGAGACAGATGACTAATCTGGGTGAGAGTGCGTGTCAGTGAGGGTCTTGGGCCTTGTTAATGAAGCCAGCTGTGGGGGAAAATCTGCGAGAGGAGCGTGGTTCAGAGAGTTTGTGTACATGACAGAAGGGCACCATTTTTTCCCCCTGCAGACCTCAGGGTCCTGGGGGTGTGCAGCAGATTGAAGACAATCACTTTCTTTGCAGAGTGAATGAAAGGCTGCAGTCTGCCCTTGTCCTTGGCGGTGGTAGCAGCGTGCCAGATGGTGATGGAGGAGGTGAGGATGGACTCCATGGTGGTGGTGTGGAAGTGCACAGTCATCGTCTTTTGCAGGTTGAACTTCTTCACCTGCCACATGAAGCGTTTGGTCTGAACCGGGTCACCAAAAGATTGATCTCCCACCTGTAAACAGACTCATCCCAATCAGATACGAGTTCAGTTAGGGTGGAGTTGTCTGCATTTGTGTGTGTGTGTGTGTGTGTGTGTGTGTGTGTGTGTGTGTGGTGGGTCACCTAAAAGTGCACAACACAGAGATTATACTGAGTGGATTATGAAAGGGAAGGCTCGGCCAAACAAGCCATATGTGTGATTGTGCTGACGTGTGAGCCTGTGAGTTTTATTGTGTTAGTGGACAGCTGTAGAAATCACTTCCTATAATAAAAAATTTCTTCATATTTGGGTCATCATTATAGTTTTTTTTATTACTTAAATAGCTGAGGAAATAAAATTTGAAGATGCATTTCCTTTTATTGACCTGGTCATTTTTAATGATGATTTGCAATTTAGACCCAATTGTGATTGGTTTAACAACAGATGCCTACGACAATTGACAGTGGTGGGAAGTAATTTTATTTACTTGACTGTTACAATTTTAAGATAGTTTGAATTTGTGTGCCACTCCATTTCACAGGATATCACACTTTTCACCACATTTGTGATAGCCTAGATTTTATATATATTGCTTCATTATAGATTAAACTTTACAACAGAATGTCATTCTGTTAAAATGACAACATTAAAATACTGATTACACATTAATGTATCAGTTATAATAAAACTGGTATAATACATGGATGCTGTAACACTCGCAGGGTGCATTTTTGTCTTCTTAAGTCTTTTTTAATCTTCAATCTGTCATTCTGGTGCAGAAAAAAAGGAAAATGGACAAACAAAAGCTGATTTATTTTGGCTTAATTAATGTTATAATGTAATTAATAGTTAATAGTAAAAGTATTATATTGATAATATTAACCTCGCTGTTTATTTACAGTGGTTTTAATAGAGATAGACTAATAAATAAATACAGTGTAGATATATCTTCATGTGCAATATCTACACCGTATTTATCTTCATGGACATTAATGCTTTTCCATGTGCAATACATAGGTACTACATTTTAATACTCTTACCTGCTGCTAACATTGTATAACATCACTATATTGGATGATACTCACTGATACTCATATTACATACTGTCAAATCTGCTTACTTTTATAATTTTTACTCAGACATACATTGCAGCACCCTTACTTTCTATCTTATTGATATTCTATTCTTGTGTGTTTTATAGCATGTTCTAGTATTGTCATATAGTATTTTTTTTTACCTTGCACTTTTTGTATATAGCATTTCTTAATATTTTTTCATATACTATATTGGAAATATTTTCTATTGCATCTATAAGTGGGCTCCTGTGGCATTTCATTGTACTTGTACAATGACAATAAAGATATCTATCTATCTGAATTATGTTTTATATGGACGTGTTGGTGAATGTCCTCGGCCACACGATGGCGTCGTTGCAGCTCCTGTGCTTTTCTTCCAAAGCGTCGAAGAAGAGCACTTCCGTTTTCCTTTCGGCTCCCGCCCCGCTCCGCCATCATGAAGTCCTGAACAAAAACGGATGAGAGTCGAGCAAAATGGGGATAACACGAACAGGAGATGAAATCCGCAGACAACACTGACGTAATGACAGCACAAAGTGGGGCACGGAGTGGACCCGCGGAAATTAATGAATTAATTTCCCATTGAAAACGTCCCAGGCAGCTCCTGGCGCTACGTTATTTAGTTAGCAGAGTTGCTAACAGCAGCTAGAGAGCTAGCCTCTGATTTTGTTGGGGAGACAACTCTGCTGCTAGCTGCCTGGCTAGTTCAGCTGGCAGGCGTCAGTCAGCTAGCTGTCACTTTAATTGACTGGCACTATACTCATGTCAAGTCGTGCAGACGTGCTAGCTGTCCAATTGAGTGGGAGCATCAGGATGGAGAGGGGTTTGAGTAAAAGCATCGACAGACACAATGCGGTTTGTTCGTGTTGAATAGACACACGAGCAGAAGGAAAGGGGAGTCGGACCAATATTTTCCAGCCAGGCCGGTTAGCTAGCTCTTGAGCTAGCTACAGTGGATCCCAAAAGCCACGGTAAGACATGTTATAAATCATTCAGCATGCTAAAGCAGCCCAATGCGCCTCCCTATGTTTCTCTGCAGGGGGAAGACTGTCTAGCATCATTAACCAGCTAATTTTCCCATCTTGGAAAGGTTGACATTGACATGTAGGCTTGTTGTTGGCCTGCAGCCTCAGTCAGCCTTGAGTTGTTGTTATCTGCTGTTGAATACATGTCATACATTTCTTTGGTAAGCCAGAGCAAAGATAGCCTAATTGACCAGCCAAGCAAAAGCCATCTAGCTTGCTCAGCTGAGATGTACACTGTTGATGATACTGATGGCAAGCCCCTATCAGGAGAATTACTTCTCTGTCTCACCAAAGAAGGACAATAAGCATTTTGTTTTCCAGAATATGCCCAGGGTGTTCATTTTCATGTAGGTTAGAGAGATCATTTTGAATGAAACCACACAATTCTAGCATTTGTTGCCTCTTCCTGCCTGGATGACTATTTCATGGATGGGTCCTTTAGATTGAGAGCTTGCTTTAGGCTTTAGGCTTGGTTGCAAGATTGAAAGAACTTCTCATTTTTAAAGGGAACCACATGCTTCCTCTTTGACAGGAGCAATAAAAATGTAAGGCCTTAAAAATAAATGTTTCATCTGTTCATTTTGTGTGTGCTAGTGTACGGAAGATTTAAATAAAGGCCAAGTGGTTAATTATGACCACTTAAATAATATGTGAAGCATGTGTTACATATCCTCATTAACCCTCTGACAAGATCCTAATGTCCCGTGATGTACCCCGTGCCAGACTGTGAACTTAACAGACAGTGCATCACACAAATGAGCAGATGCTGTCTGCACTATAGTGAGAAATATTGTGTGGTTTTATGAAGACCTTCTGTAGTAGCACACATCTAGCATGTAATCACTGAACAGTAATTAAATAATCATTAAAAGTAAATATCCTGTGATTATAATTTCTGATGCAAGAGAAATTAAAATGACAACAAACTTAGAAACAAGACAGGCTAATTGTAATTAATTAGAAATATGTGTTAGCATGACATTTTATCTAATGTTTTCTGCTAGATTTTAGAAGTGTGTAAATACCATGCATGGATATTATGTCAGGGTACATGGTGTCATGTTGCCCTGACTCAGACTAAGTATTGGTACATTATACCTTTTAAGATGTTGGCTGAAATACAAAGTATTTGTACCAATTATCTGTACCAAGTGGTATCATAACAGATCTTGGGTGACTTTACTTGGAGCCATTCATCAAAAGTGTTCTTCATTTTAATGCGGCGTGTGATTGGCCCATTACCACAGCAGCTACAGCTGTTCTGGAAAAGTTGCATTTGGCAATATATCTGTGTAAAAATCATTTGGCTGGGGATGAGCGGTGTTGGCATTTTTGACATGATGGGTATTGAATAAAGTTGGGAAAAAAAGGTATCAAATGAAGAATTGGAATTGGTACTGGGATAATTTCTTTTTACGATACCCGGCCCTAGCCCTGACCCCACAGGACATGATATAAAACTGATCATATCAGTGACCAGTTTAAGTCTTTAATGGTCTAATCAGATTTTCTAATAGCCACATATTTATAACATTTATTATTTAAACTAACTCTCAGGGCTCTGTTCAGCTGTGAACACCACTCCTTTGGCTGTATTTCTATAATTGGTCAGGAAACCTCTGATGACCTTTTAAGAGAGATATCGAACTCTGTAGTGGTGCTTAAACAAAGTCGGAACAAGATAGGAAAAACATAGGCCTGCTATACTGGTCGGCAGCTTACTTTTATCTTGTGAAATTTAGCCTGCTGTTGCATACTGCTTTTCATAGAGATTTCTTTCTGTACTGGAGTCTGACGACATATCGACTAAGGCTGGTGTTTTAAAATGTCCTGCTCAGTATGGATGTTGGCCACAGTTTTAAAAAACAGAGATCCTTGTAAAGGTTGTTGTTTAGTTTTTTAGAAATTTACAGAAGATATTTTGTCATCTTGTATCCAGTATTTGTTGGACTATATTCTGTACTATATATCCATTTAGTGCGGGTTTTGCTCCTTATGACCATGATGTCAACTTTAGTCCATATATTTCTATTGGGCTCTATTGGGCAATATGTTGATATAGCATCAGGATTACCATGTGCAATCATGGTTGCATTGGAAAGCATGCAAAAAATGTTGACAAAAGCATGCACATGCAGGTGATATATGAGGTACTGGACATTGGAACCTGTTAAAAAGGGAGCAACCAACCAACTAATCTCAGTATATTTACTTTGCATCAATGATATTGAATTATTGATTATTGAATCATATACAATACATTTATGCAGATCAATGTTTCATCACACCCCTACATTTACATTGGAAAATATAGTAATTAAACTATAGTAGACTAACCAAACAGTTTACTGCTTGATAGAAAATTAAAAAGAACAAAGTGTACTTTTTATAACTTATCTTAAACTGTTTAGCCCACTTGATGATATAGTCTGATTTTATTGTGTTTTATTGCGATATACATACCAACCAGTGTGCAGGCTGGTGGACCAGTGAATGATGTGCCAAAATCGTTACTAGAGAAGTGTTTTGTTTAGCATGCAATGAGAATGCAAATCGTTTTGTATGACTTTTGAGTCTTACTTTAACATGAGGGAGGAAGATGAAACAATTGTTGAAGCCTCAAGATATTTTGATCTCTAAAATATATTATTTGGTGCCCAAATGGTAATTTCCAATTGGATCTACAGACGCTTAAAGCCACATATACTGTAAAATGATGGTAATTAACCATGTTTGAATACTGCAATGTGAATTATCAAAACGGTAAACACAGCAGTGTTGAGTTTTGCCAGTATTTTTCAGCCGTACATTCCTGCTAGAGAGACAGATGGGTGGTGATGGATGGATGAATGAATGGGTGGGTGGATGGTTGGTCATTTGAAGCTGATGGGCACTTTGATATTTTCCATCCATATGAGCCAACAAACATTTTCATTTTTGGAGTCTTAGACAGTCTAAATGCAGATGTAGAGCAGGAAATTTGAACTGAAGTGACTAGACCATAAATTGCAAACCAGTAGATCTCTGGATGGACATTTAAAATGTGTTGCTTAAACTACATCACTGTTGATAATTTATGTGCTTATGTGTGTCAATCAAGACTAGAATATTTTTATTCTATCAATTCTAAGCTGACCTTTTAAGTTTGAAATGTTTCAAAAGCAAACACACACGCACAACACATGAATAATAACATAGATTCAATAAATAATGTATAGTTAGAAATGCATAGAGAAGCCAGTGCCCATATTTCCCAGGCGGCTCATGTTTCCAACACAAATGTTGGTAATGCTTCCAAATAGCAGACGCTCACCCAGTGTGTCTCTGCCACGCTCACCAGGCGCTGGCCATGCCGTCGAGTGTGCGGGCCGGGAGCCTGAAGGACCCGGAGGTGGCTGAGCTGTTCTTCAGGGAGGACCCTGAGAAGCTCTTCACAGACCTGAGGGAGATCGGCCATGGGAGCTTCGGAGCGGTCTACTTCGTGAGTTACTTTATTTCATATGGTTTTGATGATATGTATTGGCCAGCCCAAGCTCTAACAGTGATTGATTGTTGGTATCAGGTTGTTGCCCGAAAACTCCTACACTGTGCTTGACAAAAACAGCATAGATAAAATGAAAAGGCAGCTTTTTCCCATCATTGAGACGTATTCGCTGCAGTGACTCTATCCTGCGTCAAAGTGGTTGTTGGTCTGATAAGGTAAGCAAAACAAAGGATAGTCGCTGCCAGATGATGTTGAGAGTGATGTTGTGGGTTGGCCTGTCATGATAACAATTTTTTTTAGGACGATGTACAGTACAGGCCAAAAGTTTGGACACACCTTCTCATTCAATGCATTTCCTTTATTTTCATGACTATGACATTGTAAATTCATCAAAACTATTAATGAACACATGTGGAATTATGTACTTAACAAAAAAGTGTGAAATAACTGAAAACATGTCTTATATTCTAGTAAGCAAAGGGTGGCTACTTTGAGGAATCTAAAATACAAGACATGTTTTCAGTTATTTCGCACTTTTTTTGTTAAGTACATAATTCCATATGTGTTTATTCATAGTTTTGATGCCTTCAGTGAGAATCTACAATGTAAATAGTCATGAAAATAAAGAAAAACGCATTGAATCAGATGGGTGTGTCCAAACTTTTGGCCTGTACTGTATTTACCCAGAAACTATAACGATGAACGATAGTACTGTTGATGTCGTTTTAGGATCATTTTATGCCACTGATATAATGATATTGGAGCATAATAATCCAAGTACATCCTTTTCAACAGCAATTCATTTTTAAATCTCAAGAATATTAAACATTGGAATTGAATTGTGGGAAGTGAATATTAAAATATCCTGGATGAATAAAACCGAAATAAATAAACTGAAATCAAAACAAATAAAATAGACTCTCAGGCATTGTTAACAAAAAAAATGCACTGAGATAAATATTTTGAATTATATTATACATTGCATATAAACAGCTGGAATTGCTGCTTGGGAAATATACGTTTTTTTGTCTGTATGTATGTATGTTCTGTCAAACATTTGCAGCATTACTTTACACGCAACACAAAAAGTACAAAAAGTCTTCTTTACAACCACAACGCGTCCACTTTTAGAGTGGCGTGGCTCCTTTAAGAGAAAGGGGAAGTAGCAGCGCGACTGGCGAAAATGTTGATGGCGTATGTAAACAAACACGCATGTAAACGACAATATATCTAGTGGAGAAAAAAAATGTTGTGTCCATTTTATGTATGAAATGATAAGTCGATTTAGTTATTCAATCCAATCCCCTTTATTTGTATAGCACATTTAAACAACACAAACGTCTCCAAAGTGCTGTACATAAAATCAACAATAAAACAAACAATTCCATATACCAATCAGCAATAAATAATAAGTGTATAAATCTAAAATGATGCCATAAATAAAACAATACAATCAAACAGATAAACATAGTAAAATAAAATAAAAGACGTAGTTAAAAGTAGTAAAAGAAATAAAAGACACAGAGGACCACAAAACTCACGCAGTGTTAAAAAGCCAAGGAATAAAAATGGGTCTATTATCGTGATGGGCCTAGTTGTGGGGTAGAGATGGTGTCTGTTAGAGAGGAGGGACGGCGGTGATGAAGGTCCTGCCGATGAGAACACAAGGGGGACAAACCTGTCAGCAGAAGATGAAAGGTGTCAGGAGAGAAGGTAAAAGCATAGTGCGAGTCAAGGACAAAGGACAACTCACAAGTGGTGGATGTAACGCTCTTGTTTAATGAAGGGTGAAAAGGAGCTAGTCAAGGATGAAGGGATCAGCAGGAGAGGCCAGAAGAGAAGGAGGCTCAGCAGAAATCTTTCTTTTATGTGATATTGGTTTCTCTGTTGGGTCTGATTGTAAAAAAAAGCCTGAGTAATCCCAGAGGTATTGAGCAGCGGCACCTCTACCTTTTTCAAGAAGTAATTTATCGCATGTTTTTCATGATCCTTCCACATCAGGCCCATGACATCCGCACCAATGAGGTGGTGGCCATCAAGAAGATGTCCTATAGTGGCAAACAGTCCAATGAGGTAAGACCTGGCAGCTCTCTAATCCGTCACCTGTCGCAGATGTCAGATCAGTTTATCAGTCAGTCATTGCGGCTCTGTTCGTGTTCTAGAAATGGCAGGATATCATCAAGGAAGTGAAGTTCCTCCAGAAACTGCGCCACCCCAACACTGTTGAGTACCGTGGCTGCTACCTGAGAGAGCACACAGCATGGGTGAGTCTCTGTCTCTGTGTGTCTACTTGTTTCAAATCCTGTAAATTGAATATGCAACACACATCTGCAGAATCTACGAAACGCTGCTCAGTGTGGTAATGTTTTCACTACAATACAGAGATGAAAAGGTGTTGCAACACAGTTCAAAAGCCGGTTTCAAACAAACCGGTTCCTCTTAATACAGACTTTCACTCATTGTGCATTTCCAAAATGTTACAGCAACTAAACTCAAAGCAGGTTCAGTTCCAGAGTTGCTTAAAGGGTTGTTGGTCCCCTGGAAATATGCCATATTTTAATAATGATGCCCACAGTACTGTAGTCTTACTACAGCCTGACAGATTTGGGATATTTGAGGCAGATGCTGATACTGATTTTAAAGGGGGAAAATTAACCGATATAGTAATTTTTTGAACTGGAATGAAAATAGACCTTATTTATGTTTTTTACCACTCTGCAAATGTACCTAGAGAGCTACTTTCTCAAACATAAAACTTTATTTAACAACATTTAACATTGATGTAAATTATTGTACAGTCATGGAAAAGAATATTAGACCACCCTTGTTTCTTCAGTTTCTTGTTGTTCATTTTAATGCCTGGTACAACTAAAGGTACATTTGTTTGGACAAATATAATGATAACAACAAAAATAGCTCATAATTGTACAAACAAATATACCTTTAGTTTTACCAGGCATTAAAATGAACAAGAAACTGAAGAAAACAAGGGTGATCTAATTTTTTTTCTATGACTGTACATCATACATACAATATATTATATTGCCAGACAATTAATAAATGGTTAAATAAACATCCTTACAGTTCAGTTTCAGTTTGTTGCTGACAATGTATAAAAATATCATATTTTTTTAGAACAGCACATATCAAACAGCATTTACACAATACTTATAAGCCTTTGATAGGCCAGTATCGGCCGATAATGTCTGTCAACCGATATATCTGTCGGGCTCTGATTCATACTGTTTATATTATTAGATAATACTAATATGACGCATTTAGCCACGTGCTACAATGTGAAAGAGTTTGCTTTTACATCCAAAACAGACTCTAGGAGATGCTCTGAGCTCTATTTTGAGGTGAACATGAGAACGCTTTTCTCGGCTCTACCTTAGTCCAACAACAGCTCTCACACTTCAATAACTGTAGTGACCTCTCAGGGAAAACTGCCTGGAAAAAAAAACGCTTTTGCATTCAGGTCAAGTGTGGAAAAAGTCCTTAACATGAAGTGTGCTCCTGGTTTGGCTCCCTAAAAAAAGCTTAGAGTTGAACACCCCCTTTGTGTCTCTCCCAGCTGGTGATGGAGTACTGCCTGGGCTCAGCTTCTGACCTCTTAGAAGGTAAGAAGAAAAACAATAGAGACATGAGTAATTAACACACATTAATTAACACAACTGAAGTAATTCGCTGATATCCCCTAATACCTCTCTTCTCCCAGTCCACAAGAAACCCCTCCAGGAAGTGGAAATAGCTGCCATAACCCATGGTGCATTGCAGGGATTGGTTTATCTTCACTCTCACAACATGATTCACAGGTAACCCCCCATTTCTTTTCTCACTATCTGTATCTGTTCTGCTCTCCTCCCCCACACTTCTTCTGAAGAGACAAAACAAATACAGGGGAGAAAGCACAAACTGTGCTGCCTGAGATGAGCTTATGCAATGATGTGTGTGTGTGTGTGTGTGTGTGTGTGTGTGTTTGCGTGTGCTCACACACAGTGTTGCAACACGTTCTTTTGCATCCAACAATACATTTTCTCTCTTATATGTGTCTGTTTGTTTCATTTTCTCTTATGTGATCGTTTCTGTCTGTCAGGGATGTGAAGGCCGGAAACATCTTGCTGACAGAGCCGGGGCAGGTCAAACTGGGAGATTTTGGTTCTGCCTCCATCGTCGCTCCAGCCAACTCCTTCGTGGGAACACCTTACTGGTGAGACATCAGACTTGACAGTCACGCCTTTTGAATTCATGAGAATTACACCAAATTATGCTACAACAAACCTTGCAACTTGTCTGTATTTGTCAGCTTTTCCAGACTTTCCTTTAAAAAATGTCATCAACCCTCCCCTGATGTTTTTAAGCTCCACTAAGTATGCCCCTTTATCCTAATTTACCTGAAAGCCGTTTTTAAAGTTGTAATGCCGAAGATTTGATTTGGAGACAGGCCTGGTTACCGTGGTAACAGCAATTGCAGTTTTAACACTACATGTCCCAGAATTCCACTGCAGAAAACAGTCACTGAGCAGCCACTTTGAAGTCAACACTCTCATGCTTTACAGAGAAACGAAGGATGTGTTTGTCCTTCATCCTCCACCACCTCTTCTCGCTGCATTTTGTTTAGGCATTGTGGTGTTGACATGACCACACACTCGTGTCTCCATGCCCTTAAAACTGTATATTCTAGGCCTATAAAATGTTAACAAATGGCAAATAAATGCGGTTAACTACACTCACTTATTAGCTCGCTACCTAATAAAGTGGCAGTATGGCCTTTTACTGCTTCAAGGTTGGAAGTGTTGTGCGTTCAGAGATGCTCACTGCAGACCTTGGTTGTAACGAGTGGTTATTTGAGTTACTGTTGCCTTTCTATTATCTACAACCAGTCTGGCCATTCTCCTCTGACCTCTGACCTCCATTCAGACCATTCTCTGTAAACCCTAGAGAAGGTTGTGTGTGAAAATCCCAGTAGATCAGCAGTTTCTCAACGTCCAAAGCCCCTAAATCACCTTTCTTCCCCATTCTGATGATTGCTTTGAACCTCAGGAGCTCGTCTTCACCATGTCTACATGCCTAAATGCATTGGGTTTCTGCCATGTGATAGGCTGACTAGATATTTGCATTAACAAGCAGTTTAACAGACTTAAAGTGGCCGGTGAGTGTATGTCTTTAAAAAAAGACTCTTTACATCAAAATGACACTGGAAAACGCAACCTCTATGAAAATACATTAAAGGCAGCCCTTAGGATAATAGCTCTCAGTCAAAATGAAACAAAAATGTCTTTAGCTTTTAAAATCTCATTATTTCTTCTTTACTTATTAAGTAATTACCTTTACCCAAGTCACAAAAACAGAAACACATTTCTGCTCTCACCCCTCATGGGATCTGGTCCTGCAGGTAGCTTGAGTTTTATTTGCAGTACACCAAACTTCAAATAGCCGACTACTCGCCTCTGGCTGGCTGCGTTTAATTTATTGTCACACTCATGAAACGACAAGTTTCCAGCAAGGTGCGGCCGCCGGGAAGTCTGATTCAAATTCATTCAAAGCAGCAGAGTGAAGCTCAAACTTGGAAAAGGTGCCTGCACCGTTAGTGTCATGGCAAAGTGTTTTTTTTTTCATTGAGGCACTGATGTTTATTTACATATTATTTATATTTACGTACATATATGTATACACTGAACCAGCGGCTCTTTTACTTCCAACTCCGTCTTTTATACGGGGGAATAAAGACTAACCATTCCGGCTTTGAACAGGCTGTGTAAAAGGTGTCAGTCGACTAATCCTTTCAGCGCTACCTGCATATCACACAAAGACATCAGAGCTCGCTGTTCTTGGCACAGAGGACTGTTGTTATGGACATGAGGCAGCCGAACCCTCGTAATGTTCATGTCTATTCATGTGGTGTAGACGTAGAGATGATGGTGAGCCCCGAGGCAGTGTCCTCTGTTGGTCCAGGATCAAAGGAAAAAGGGATGGAAACGCTCAATTGCTTTGTTGTGTCCCCCATGCAGGATGGCCCCCGAGGTGATCCTGGCCATGGACGAGGGTCAGTACGACGGGAAGGTGGATGTGTGGTCACTTGGCATTACCTGCATAGAGCTGGGTAAGAGACATGAGAGCATCAAATGGTCCACAAGTGTGCTCTTGACAAAGCTGAAAGCATTCAACCCTCTTCTTTTCTTCTTTTTTTTTTTGTTCTTGTTCTTGCTCTTTATCTGCCACTCTCCGTCTATGTCACGCTATGTCGTGCTTTGTCACTCTCTAGCGGAAAGGAAGCCTCCTCTGTTCAACATGAATGCTATGAGTGCCTTATACCACATCGCCCAGAACGAGAGCCCTGTGTTGCAGTCTAATCACTGGTGAGAGCTGCTGAAACTTCCTACGTGTCCTTTTAGACAAATAAGACGTTTGGAATGTGCAAAGAGGAGCCTTTAATTATGTTGCTTGAGATGATATATATGTTACTTTTCTTGAATTATCTTCTGTTGGTACAGCGCTGAAGAAGGAGTTAAAAATGTAGAAACTATTAATTATTAAATTTTGCACAATGACAGCTGTCTGGTATGAAGAGGTGTCTGTTGCAGATGGTTTACATTAGACAAACGCGTGTTTGTGACTGGGTACTTACAGATCACAGTGATTTAAGAAGCATAATGGTAACAACATTGGTCTTATCATTTCTTTTTTTTAACACTATTTGGGTTTTGGAGTTAAACACACAAACAGATTTGTATTATTTGACATATCCTTATATATCAATGACGCATATAAACACCGAAGAATAAAAACAAACAAACAAAACACATGAGAGGCGACAGAAATGGAAGAGGGTATGGAATAGCTCAGTCCTGTCTTCATATTAACATCAGGTTAAATTGCGGGAAGTGTTGGTTTGCTTCTGTTGAAATAATCTATAAAGGGGCGCCAGATTTTATAGAATTTGTCTTCACACCCTCAAAATGAGAATTTAATTTTTTCTAATTGTGAATGTTGCATAACTTCATTCAAAAGGGCAGAGTGAGTCGGGAGTCGAGCCTGCTTCCAGTTTAGTAAAATTAGTCTGCGTGCTAGAAGACATTGGTTTTATAATTTCTGTTCTATATAAATAAAACCCACAAAACGACTTTTTCACCCCAGAGTTCAATCAGAAAAATTACATTTGAATGGTTAAAAGTTAAATGCGTTGGGACATCCTGCAATAAACTACAACTCCCATAAAAATAATTAATAGTTGATAGTAAAAGTGATCAAATCCGTTTTTGAAAATATAAAAATGAGACCACCTTAATTTATAGTTGAGCTTTTACAAGCTGTTTTCATTTAACGTCACAGCGTTAATGTTGGTTTTATAACAACAGTTTTTCATTTTCAGGTCGGATTATTTCCGCAATTTTGTGGACTCCTGTTTGCAGAAGATCGCCCAGGACAGACCTACCTCTGATGTGCTGCTCAAGGTACAAAGTGTTGTTTGATGTTGTGCATGAAGGCAGGTGGCGGTGTGTGATCATCTCTTTAATGCAGATTGTCTTTATGATCAAGTGAGAGGAAATCTGAATAAGAGCTGCAAACGCGTGTATTCAGACGGATTATAAAGGGCAAACAGGATCATTTTAGTGGACGAGAAATAGACAGTAAAACTCGTTGAGGCCGTATGGAGCTACAACAGCGACAGTCAACTGAGGTATTGAAAATAAAAATTGGCATTGAAACAAGTTTTGGCACTGAAAAATGTTCAACTGAAAAATGAAATAAACATGAAAAAATTACAATCTCACAATCATGTTATGTTATTTATTTATTTTTATATTTTTGTACATTATGATTGTTTTTTCAATGACAAAACAATGTCACTGGTTTTCACTTTCAACTTTCTGTCACTCTTGGCGTGGAGAGGAGGGGCTTGAAGGGAGGGACAAGGAGGGTGCAGGAGTTTTTTGCTGTCCTATTTGACAAAATTTACAGCTCAGATTCAGAAGAAGTTGAGACGTTGTATAAATTGATATAGAGGATAATAATTTGGGTGCAAAAACACCTCATATGAGAGCTTGAAATCCAAGATATAACAAGAGCATAAAAGCAAAATTGCAAAATAGACAGATCATTTCATTTAATATATTTTTTTCCATGCTTTCTAAATAATACCATGGCAGTATATCATAATGCGTGTTTTGTTTTTCTGTCCTGCTGCTCAGTTTGACTGTTTGTTTGTCCTGTATTGTCCGTCTACCATCTGCCTGAATCCACGTGAATGCAGCATATCTTTTTTAAACCGAATGAATAAATATAATTTGTGTTCTAATAAAAGTATGTGATGTACATTATGTGTCAGGCATAAATGGTGCTCTCAGATGTTGTGCCAGTCTGCACATTGTCATGTATTATCGTATTATAGTTGCACACTCGTAGCCACAATGCAAAATGTATTTAAATAAAACATTTTGACATGAAAGTCTTCTTTAGTGTATTAAAAGACGATACGACTGATGGACACATTAAAAGGAGGAGCGTGTCAATCTTTCACATACATGATTTTTTTTCAGGATTAGACCAAAAAAAATTGGAGCCAAAGCTTATAACAGAAGAGCTGTAATGCCAAAATACATGTGTAAAGCTTCATTTGAAAGGAAACATCTTCTAGTTTCTGCAGTTGTGCTTGTAAAGCATGTGGCCTTAACACAACAGAAACTACACGTTTTTTGGTGTCATCCGACCCCAACCCAGAGGTTAAATAGTAATAGTAGTTAAATAGTCTTTGTTCAATTGAATATAAACTCACCGGTTACTTTGTAAACCAGCAAGCTGTACCTAATAAAGTGGCTAGTGGTCTTCTGCTGCTGCTGCTTCAAGGTTGGAAGTGTTCTCCGTTCAGAGATGCTCTTCTGCAGACCTTGGTTGTAGCGAGAGGTTATTTGAGTGACTGTTGCCTTTCTACTATCTACAACCAGTCTGACCATTCTCCTCTGACCTCTGACATCAACAATGCATTTTGGCTCACTGGATATTTTCTCTTTTTCAGACCATACTCTGTAAACTCTAGAGGTGGTGTTAGATCAGCAGTTTCTGAAATACTCAGACCAGAACCATGTCACGTTCAAAGCCCCTAAATCATCTTTCTTCCCCGTTCTGATGCTCGCTTTGAACTCCACCAGGTCGTCTTCACTATGTCGACATGCCTAAATGCAATGAGTTGCTGCCATGTGATTGGCTGATTAGATATTTGGGTTCACAAGCAGTTGAACAGATATATGGAGAGGAGTTAATCTGTGGACGTGATCTCAGCCACTGAGGATCCTGAGACTATTTAATAGTACATTTACTCTCTTTACCCTTCCATCCCTGCAGCACCATTTCCTATGCAGAGAGCGTCCCATGACCGCTGTGATGGACTTGATCGCCCGCACCAAGGATGCTGTCCGCGAGCTGGACAACCTTCAGTACCGGAAGATGAAGAAAATCCTCTTCCATGAAGCACACAACGGTCCCGCACCAGAAGGAGGCGATGAGGAAGAGGTAAGAATGGGCCAGAGGAGGAGAGCTGTAGGACGGATTGTAAGGTTAGAGACTCAGTGACTGATGGATGAATACCTTTTTAGCTTTTCATTTACTAAAACCATTACAGTGGATTGTTTTGAATGCGAGTGAAGTGAGAGCAGTTTGTGTTGCCTCAAAGTTGTGCATTGTATTTTCATGTGTCGGAAATCCTGTTAACCACAAGCATGAAACAAGGACCCACAAACACTTGACAAAACTCTTGTTAACATTTTGTTGTAAACTTGAAACTGAAACCTACAGAAACTCATAACTGAGTTCCTGCAGTGAGTGGAATTCTAGTCAAACAAAATAAAGAAGTACTGTCTTAAAGATAAAACTTCAAACAAACCTATTTATTTTAATATTTTTGAAGAGAAAGAAGCCTGTATCAGGGTCTGTGAGTAAAAACAGCTGGTTTTAGCATCAATCCTGCCTTTGTATCGTACTTCTCAGTATATATTGTGACTTCAGGGCCCCTTCCTCTCCACACAAAGGCCTTTGTTTCCATCAGCATTTAATTCCAGTTTGATGTTCCTCGAAAAGGAAATGAAGGTATTCAGAGAATTTGGGGTTGCACTTCCAGAGTCTCACTGTTAGTGTGTTTCATAGTTTTTTTTGCATATCATCCCAGAAAGGAATAAGCACATAAACTCCCTATGAAGTAAAGAAATCATCCTGCATTCACACAGAAAGCTGTTTTCACAAATCTTCCTCCATTTGTTTCCCACCAGGATGTGGAGCACTATATGCTGCGCACCGGCACAGTCAACAGCATGGAGAGCTCCCACTCTCTGCCCTCCATGTCAATCAGCGCCAGCTCCCAGAGCAGCTCTGTCAACAGCCTGGCAGACGGCTCTGACGACAGCGGGGAGATGGCCATGATGCAGGAGGGAGAGCACACCGTCACCTCCAACAGCTCCGTCCTGCACAAGCCCCTGGTCAGTCCCAGTCCTTTACTGTCTGTGGGAGTCCTGTCCATCCCAAACACAGAGCCTAGAATGTATCTTAAAGAGAGCCAACTTCTTTTCTGAACTGATATTTTAAGATGAAATCAGTGAATACATTATGTACAAGCATACATTTTCTATTATGTTTGGTCCTGTGATTCCCAGAATTTAAATTTTGTGTCTTAATGTCTTTATTTTTTGCTAATTATAGCTCTTAAATACTGGTGTTGCACAATCATTATCAGACCACTTTTAAACTTTTAAACTTGCACCACCTACAGGAAATAGAAGGTAATAGCAGCACCAGTTTAGATCTGCTGATGCTCTGTAGATGTCAGTGTTGCCACCTAGAAGCAGGAATATTCGCTGAACCAAAGCCCCTGTACTAAGATAACTTTAAGTCTGGGGCACATTTATGTAAATTCTGGACAGTGATCAGGCTGAAATTACTAGACATCCTATTAATATTATTATTATTATTATCGTTTTCATTTGTATTTATTTTATTTTAGTTTGTCCATCATATTTAATGTATTACAAATATATTGTTAATATATTTTACATTTTTATACAGATATATATTCAATTTATATGTATTAATTCTTCAGTTAATTGTATTTTATTTATTATATTATGTATGTCATATATTTATTTATTAATTAAATAATTTTATTTTGTTTGATATTGGGGGAGGGATTGTGGACACATTTTAATCTAAAAATTACACTAACTAGTAAAAATAATAATTTTTTAAAAAGAAGAAAAATGCTAACATTTAGTTAGATTAGCCAGTTGTAAATTCATTTCCCTAAACCAAACTGTTTTTTAAAAGTCTTTTACCTCTCTTCTTCGTTCTCCACTGTGTAGAGCCATGACAACATTTACGATGATCCCTATCAGCCAGAGGTGGACCCACTACGAGATGCTCCGTCTGCTGTTGGTGTCGTTGGCGGAGGAGGAGGAGGAGGTGGTGGAGGAAGAGAAGGAGGTAGAGAAGGAGGTAGAGAAGGAGGTGGAAGGCGTCGTCGAGGCAGAGACCATTTTGCCACCATCAGGACGGCCTCGCTCGTCACCCGTCAGATCCAGGAACATGAGCAGGGCTCGGCTCTGAGAGAGCAGATGTCTGGGTAGGGTGAAGCATACGGGCGGTTTATTGATATTAAAGGGAGACAAACTACAGCTCATAATTATACAAACAGGCTTCACAGTCCACAAGTGACCCTCGTCTCCTCACAGGTACAAGCGAATGCGGCGGCAGCATCAGAAGCAGCTGATGGGCCTGGAGAACAAGCTGAAGGCGGAGATGGACGAGCACCAGCTGAGACTGGACAAAGAGTTGGAGAATCAGAGGAACAGCTTCTCAATGGAGGGAGAAAAGCTCTCCAAAAAGCACCAAGCTATCATGGAGAAGGAGGTGAGCTGTCGTGGAGCGATGGTAAGAGACCAGAGTGATTGTTGAATACAAGATGTGAAAACGCAACATTTCTAGAAGAACGTTGATTGAACAGAGTTGTGGGATGAAAAACTATTGTAGAAACTGAAGATTGGTGATATGTGACACATTCCTTGATTTTATACTGAATATTACACATTTATTATCTTGCACTTCTCACTGCAGTTATGTTAATGAGGTTGTTTTTTTTTCAGACGAAGGCGGTTCTGACCGAGGAGAAGAAGTTCCAGCAGCACATACTGGGCCAGCAGAAGAAGGAGCTGACGGGTCTGCTGGAGTCTCAGAAACGGCAGTATCGACAACGCAAAGAGCAGCTCAAAGAGGTGATTCTAGGTTTTGTCAAGTCGTGTTTCCATGAACATATTTCTAATCACATTTTGAAGATTATTATGAGAAAAGCTTGATGGAAACACCAAAATTTGCTAAAACTTTTAAAATGTGTACAGGAGTTTTTTTGCTCTCTTGAGGTGGTTTTTGTCTCTTAGTTAAACGGGAGATGTAATCGCTTTTTCTGAATAAGTTCTGATGTAGCGAACATTTAACTCCATGACTGATCAGCTGTTTCTGCTGACAAGCTGACATGTAAGAACAATAATAAGTTGCCAAATTGAATCTAATACCTGAAGATTTCTCTCCATTTTCTCTCATGGGTGGCCAGAGTTGTCTGATTAGCAACCTCTTTTTTTGTCTTTCTCTCTCGGGCAATCTCTTCTTCTTCTACTGTTTACTGGCATATTACCCGACAGCAATACATCACACTGCCATCTTTTGAGTAAAATACGTTCATGCAGCTTTGTTTATTCGTTCTAAACCAGTTGATGGAAACGTTCCTAATTTGCATTTTCTTTCATGCAACATTTCAAAATTTGCTTCAGCTTTAATGGAACCGCAGCTTGTAATGGATAGAAACACAGTTCCTGTTTTGTATAAGTTGGTAGCTGTTCACCCTCAGAACTCCATTTCATACTAACGCTATGCAAACAGCCTCTTTAATCCATTTGGTTAACGATACTGTTTCTTCTGTTCTTTCCATTCCAGGAACTCAATGAGAATCAGTCGACACCAAAGCGGGAGAAACAAGAATGGCTGGTGCATCAGAAGGAGTGTCTGCAGCAGTTGCAGGCGGAGGAAGAAGCTGGCCTGCTGCGGCGACAGAGGCAGTATTATGAGCTACAGTGCCGTCAGTATAAGAGGAAGATGCTGCTGGCACGCCACAACTTGGAGCAGGACCTGCTCAGAGAGGTACCTTTTCTTAAAATTAGATTCATGAATGTTGGATCAATAATTTAATTCTCCTGAAGCATATTTTAAGCTGCCAGCAGTCCCCTAGTCTCTTTAGTCTCCATGTAGGATTTTATTGCATTGAATATTTTCTGCCCCCTGGTTAAAGTCTTGGACATACTCCAATCTTAGAAAGAAACAGTAAATTACATCAAGTAGCAAAATAGTGTTCAGCTTCAGTTCATCCGCAATAATTCTCCTGAGTTTTTTCGTCAAAACTCAGTTTCCGTCCCTTTTTATATCCTCATTTTCTCCTCCAGGAACTGAACAAAAAGCAGACCCTGAAGGACTTGGAGTGCGCGATGCTCCTTCGTCACCACGAGTCCACCCAGGAGCTGGAGTTCCGCCAGCTGGGTCTGGTGCAGCGCACGCGGGCCGACCTGATCCGCACGCAGCACCAGACTGAGCTCACCAACCAGATGGAGTACAACAAGAGGCGCGAGCAGGAGCTGCGTCAGAAACACGCCGTGGAGGTCCGCCAGCAGCCCAAGAGCCTCAAAGTGAGTGAGAGCACGCCTGACGAGGGAGAGGGCCCGACACCAGAGGGGCCGGGCGGCAGCTGGGACGGCGAGACGGGGGTGGTGGGAGGAGAGGGGGAGGACGAGAGGGACGGAGAGGTAGAGAAGGTGACAGAGGTGGCGGCCGAGGAGATGTATGAGGTTGAGGTTGAGCTCGATAGAGCAGTATTGGAAGATGATGAAATGTATACAGGAGTGGAGGGTGAGAGTGTCCTGCTGGTTGAAGGGAAAGATGAGTTAGATGAGGACAATAAAACAAAGGGAAATGAGGAGGAGAAGGAGGGGACAGATGTGAGGGAGGTAGAGGGAGAGCAGTGGGAGTTTGAGGATGATCCCAGTAAAATTGCACATGTAGACACAGATGATGATGAAGAAGAAGACGAGGGTCGGGGCGTGGCCGACGGTTGTCCCTCAGAGCTCATCTCATCCCTGTCCCCAGAAAAGAGACGACTCCGTGAAATCGATGAGCTGTCTGAGTTTTACTTCCCTGACGCTGCGGAGGAACTGGAGCCCGTACCCGCCCCTCCCCCCGCCCCCGCCCAGACCTCTTTCCCTTCACTCTTCTCTCACGCTATCTGCCTCCTCCTCTCGCTCTCCGCCGCCGCCCAGCCCTCCAACCTCACTCTGCTTCTCCTCTCCATCTTCCTCCTCTCCCTCCGTCGCTCCCCTCCCCTGCCGTCTGTGGCCTCTATCGTTCTCTCCGCCGAGCTCGCCTTCTTGGCGCTCTTCTTCTCGTACCTCTTCCTGCGTTCCTGCTGCTCTCTGTCTCTCTCCACCTACCTGTCGCTCAGCCTCTGGGCCAGCGGCCTCTTCAGTTTAGGACTCTCCTTCAGTTTGGGGATTTATTACATCCCCATGATTTTTATTTCAGCCTCCTTCCTCAGCTCTCCATCCCTCTTCCTCTCCCTCTACCTGGTGGTGGTGCTGATTGTCAGGCCGGCCCGTGACTTCCTCCAGCACGCACCCCGCAAAGTCAACCGCCTGTGCATGCGCTTCCTTTTCCGCCTGCCTCGGCCCCTCTTTGCTATGTGTCAGTCGGTCCTGGGCGGTATGGCTCAGCGTAACCTCTACGAGATGTTTCCCAAAGCAGGGCGCAACTGGGGCGGGCGCCAGTCCAAAATCCCTGTCCCCCTTAAGAGCTTGCCTTTAGAGTTTCAGGCTCGCTGCAGTAACAAGTCTCCCCTGGCCAAAGGCCTTCACTGGGTGAGGCATTTCAGTGGACGCCCCCTCAGCGTCCTGGCAGACCTGGCTAACTCCATCGTGCTAAAACTTGCTGGACAGCTTCTTAAAAAGCTGCCGGTCAATGCCCGCGTCAAACTCCAAGATCTGGGCTTCTTGAAGAAGGAAAGGCCGAGCAGGCTTCCTCGACTGTTGCCCAGGGAGGTCAGAGAGCTGAGACAGATGGAGAGGAGGGGCAGAGAGAGGGAGAGACAGAGGAGGGAAGAGAGGTTGTTCCGTGAGGAGGCGAGGTGGGAGTGTGGGCTGAGGAGAACTTCATCTGGAAGGTTTGTCAGGAAGAAAATTCGGCCGTGGAGATAGCAGTGTGTGAAACAAATTGAAGGAAAGAGTGGGAAATATGTCTCGGTGGTGTGTGTGAGTGTGATCGTGCTCTTCGTTCCATTGTTCAACCATCATCTGTCTTTTTGATTTGGGCCCACATGTCTCTCTCATTCCATAACTGTTTTCACACATCTGTGTGCACTGGCTGAAAGTGATTATTTTGGCTGTTGAAGCTCCAAAACAAGCTGTACTGTTGAATCCGTGAGCCCTGCAAACCTAAACATGCAGCTGTTCCCACGGTTACTGTACCAAACCCAGTGAAGTTTTCATCATTGTGCTTTTTGTAAAAGTTTTTTCTTTTATTTTTATTATTTTGCTCTTAATTTGTAAGACATATTTTTTATGGTTATTTTTTAGACCAGTTTTGTGCAATCTTGTGTTTTTCTTCATAGCGGTCTTATTTCTAAGGGTGCACTGTAATCTCAGTGCTCAGAACAAATATGACAGTGTTGCATAGCGTCGTGGCTATAATTTCACTCCCCAAAACTGAATATTACTGTGAAAAAGAACAAAAAATGCCTAATGATTTCACTAAGATCACCCTGAACACTAGCCCTCAGTCGGTTTAAGAGTGCAATAAGCAGAATAGAAATATCTGGGACCACTGGAGGACATTTGAAGCGTATTTTCTCTGTTTAGAAGTGAAAAAAAGTTAGTGCTAGGTCGTAACTTGTAGGACTTTAAAAAATGATTGGGGCCATTACATCATCATTGGATGCTATTTACTATTTACATTATCCTTCAGATTTTAGTTAGATATATTGTTTTTATTGCGCTTTATGCAATAATCTTGTTATGATTTACCATGTAAACATTTAGCTATTTTCCCCTTATCAATCCTATAAATACACAGCAGTTGAGTGCCTAGTTACAACTGTTTGCACAAATGTTAACGTCTCTTGTAAAGTGACATATCCTAAAGTTATTGTAGAAACATAAGAGTGGTAGTAGTGAAAGTATAATATAATAAAAACCTATTTAATATTTCAGTGTAGCCTAATTTATATGAAGCCATATGGGCAATCTTTTGCGACATGCAATCATAAAATAAGTCCAAAGATTGATGCAACTACTGAATGTGAAAAGATTAAGATTGAGCAGTTCACCATAATATGACAAGAAGATATCCAGAAGAAGCATCTGTTCAATTTGCACTTTCCCAAAGACACAAAGTGGGAGAACAGATCTCTTCAGTTTAGGTTGATTATTTCCATTAAACGTTAACCTGCGTTTTTTTTTTTTCAATCAAACATTTAGCTTATGAAACATAAAAAATACAAATAATTTAAAAAATGCAACTTCTCCAATATTTTGTTTCTTTTGACCAAAAGTTCAGAACCAAAAGATACTCAGCATTTTTTCCCTTTTTTTTATTTTACCTGAATCGATTAATCTGTCTATTAGGGATGGGACGATATAACACTGTTATGTTTGTGTTACAATTATTCCTGCAGAAATAATTGTGATTCATTATATTATCGCAATAATCATCAAAATATTCTTAAACCTGGCACTAAAACGTACTTTACCCTATGTTTTTTGTAAAGAAACAGTATTTTTATTTATCGTTCTTTGTTTGGAATCCAAATTATTTCCACACATTCAATTAAACAGTTTTTCCGTGCTTAGGAATAGAAAAGGGCAGCCTGCCCTTTGTGGTTATTCAAAACAAATCAGGAAAACAATATATACATTTATTTTTCTTCAAGTAAGTTGAGATATTCCTAATTATCCAAATCATGGAAATTCACAACAATCATCTTCTTGGTGTTTTTCTCTCGTCCCATCCCTTCTGTCAACTGATGAATCGTTTCAGCTCTACTTCAGTCGGACCAAAAATAAACTTAACAGTTGTTTTTAGCACCGTTTTTATCTCATGCTCTTGAAAATTTGAAGACTTAAACACCAAAATGCTCTGATGTCAATGAAGTCAAATATAGAAAATGTGCCGTTCACACGTGCACAGATCTGAGATTAAAGGAACGTAAAAATTCCTGCAAGGGAATAAAATGAGTAAATTGCATTAGTGTTTGTAAATGCTGATTATGTAGGAAAAAGTGTTGTTTACTATATTTAACCGGTGGACGACATTTGAGCCATTTGCATGGAGGAATATTGCTGAGTAGGAAAACTTGATCTTAACTGCATTTGACCTGGAGGGAGAAAAAGTAGGGCACTTCTTTTGGGTGACCTACATTTGGGAAGTCTAGTTTTAAAAAAAGCATTTCATAGCAAACATTGTTTTATTGAATGTAACTTATTTGCCATTGATTTTCATTTGTGTTCCAGTTATTTTCTGTTCCTCTGTGTATGTTTACATGTTTGTATTCTGTTTTGTTGTGACACCGTTTCCACAGAGTTGTTTCACCTTGAATTTTTTTTTATATATATGTATTTTATTTATGCAGTATCTATCAGACTAGTACTGCATTCTGTTTGGCAGCCATTCTTTTTATTCTCATTTTAGCTGCATGAGTGTTGGCGTACTGTATGGCTGTTTGCTCGCAAGCATAGAAAAATATTTTGTCATACTTCCAGATTTTTTTTTTCTTTACACAAAAAAAATAAATTATTTTGTGTGAAAATCATTGTCTTGTTTGTGTTTATGATTTTTGTTTCCATTATTACCACGTCGTCTTTATTTGTTTACTTTTCCCTGATTTATCAGCCACTTATTTAATCATATTGAAAGATTCCTTTATCATTTTGTAAACCATCATTCCTTCTGTATCATCACTTATTTTGTCTCTGTTGTTGTCTACAGTGCCTTTCCCTTCATCTAAGAGCCACCAAAACATAAAGCCAGCAGCATCTAGGGTTGTCACGATACTAAAATTTTCAACTCGATACCGATACTTAAGAAAATATTCGATACTCGATACCATTTTCGATACCACAAGGATAAAAACAAATTATTTACAAGAAAAATACAACATGTAAAAATTAACAGAACCACAGGTTAAATATTTATGATAAAAAACAGTTCAAAAAAAGAAACTGCAACTATGATAACAAGCTTCAGGTCTGAGGTAGTGCAAAAAATAAATAAATACAATAAACAATAACAATTAGAACAATATTTTCGGCTGTGTGTGTTGCTGTTTGGTTGCAGGTCGACTTTTCTCTGCTTCATTCTGGGAAAATAACACTTTTCAGTCACCAACATTTATGTAAACTTATTCACTCTATGCTTATGTATACTGACACTGTGTATACTGTGGGTATCGATACTTTTGAAAATGAGTATCGTATCCGGATACAACGTTTTAGTATCAATACTTTTTTGAGTATCGATACTTTTGACAACCCTAGCAGCATCTGTGACTGAAGAAGACTATAATAGACTTCATTAAAATTATAAACCAGAAAATGGTAATTTAATTCCACAATAGAATTATTTTTTTCACCTGTTATTTGATAATCAGTTGCATTTTCCATTTTTAGATATTCCTATAGGTGTTCTTTGATTGTATTAAAAAGATCATTTAAATGGTGTTTACTTTAGATGTTACACACATTTTTAGTTCTGAAGTTATTCATGTTTTCTCAAACTATGAGATTCACATGGTTAGAAACATTGGGTGTATTAATAATTATCATCTGACAATTGCACATATTAGTTTTCCTCTACATGTCAGCCTCAAAAAACTCTTCTCAACTGGTATTCTTACTTTAGGATAATTGAGAATTATTTAAGTCATTGACTGAAAATGGCCATTGCAATAACCTAATTGCATCCAGTTATAATCTATTGCAACCTTTGAAACATTTTTTTTCTGCAGTAATCAAGGACATTTATTGAAATTAATCTAAACGTGTCAGATGCCTTTGGATTCATTGTATCAATCACAGTATAAATATAAAGAAGAAATTACATTTTAATGCATTTCATTTGTCAGACCTCCATAAAAGTGTACAGCTAAAAGTGTTATTTGATAGAATTTATTTTAAATTAGTATTCATGCGGTAAGTATACCTGTATAAAAATAGATGTTTGGTCTACGTCAGTGAAATAATCATGGCCTGTGCATTTGAATATAACAGATAAAAGTGAAATAAATGTGGCATTAGAAATTTTAACATATTTTTAAAAATATCTCAATATGTCTTTAAATGTCTATTTTACTAAATTGACTCAATTATACATTTAGACTTACATTTATTTATTGCCTCATTTATTTAGAACTTCAGTATTTATTTAATGGACATGTTTGTTTATTTCACATAATTTATTTACAACTATGTATTTTTAATGTGGGGTTTTTATATTGACTTAAATTGCGTTTCATACATTTTGGCTGTGATGGTGTAACTCACAAGATTCAACATTTTACAGGTATTTATACTTTAATTTTTGATTATTAATGATGTGTACTTTACCGTCAGCAGTGTCAGCATTTTGAAAGAATTACCCAAATGTGTAAGTATTTTTTCATATGAAAGCACAGGAGCTCTTTAGCCCACCTGCCTCCTCTCTCTCCTCTCTCTTCAGTCCAAAGAGCTTCAGATTAAGCGTCAGTTCCAGGACACATGTAAGATCCAGACCCGCCAGTACAAGGCGCTGCGTAACCACCTGCTGGAGAACACGCCCAAGTCAGACCACAAGGCCGTGCTGAAGCGCCTGAAGGACGAGCAGACCCGTAAGCTGGCCATCCTGGCCGAGCAGTATGACCACTCCATCAATGATATGCTGTCAACACAGGCTGTGAGTAAGGCAAGGAGACGTCGTTCATTTCACACTCGCACCACACCGACACTGCTGTGCCTGGCCCAGGGGGCCGTCCTGCCCGCCATCCTGCCCACCTGCCTGCCTTCCTGCCTTCCTGCCCGGCAACAAGCCTCCTCCTGGTTCCTCAGTGTTAGTCTCTGCCTAAACCCACTTCTCCCAGTCTGAAACCAAACAGTGTGTACACCATCCCGTTTTCCCCGACAGTTTAACAGCAAGTCGTCCTCCAAAACATCCTTTTCCCTGAATTTATTAAATAACCGATTAAAGCCGGGAAAGCGGATATGTCGTTTTGTAGTATTTGTATAAGCTCTCAAATACTTTTTGAATTTAATTTCTATCTGCTACAGAGGCTGAAAAATCTATTTTTTAGTAGAAACGTTTACACTTCTGTTGAATTTCCAGAAAAACTTTAGGTTTTAGGGGGTTATTTTAAAATCGCCCAGAGGTTTTACAGGCGTTTTAGGCCTTAATGGGATAAACAATCATTTCTGGCTCAGGGAAGCTAGTTAGTGTTTGTTTATGACGTTTATTACAGCATTAATCTCACATCAGGAAAGAGATTCATCGTACAACTACTAGATCATTTCCATCTGTAGTCCTTGTAGTAATACAACTAATGCAATGATACTACAATGATTGATTAAATCTGACTTCATAACAGTGGTGGAAGAAGTATTCAGATGCCTTACTTAAGTAAAAAATACTAACACCACACTTTGAAATTACTCCACTACAAGTAAAAGTCCTGCATTCAAAACTTACTTCGGTAAAAATACAAATGTATCAACATCAAAATGTACTTAAAGTATCAAAAGTAAAAGTACTCATTATGCAGAATGAACCCACTCAGATTGTTTTATATATTCCAAATATATTATTGGATTAGGGCTCATTTTAACTACTTAATAAACTGTTATGATGTTTAATTACAACAAAAAGTTGAATCACTGTACATTTATCATGTTTTTTATGTTAAATCTCGACCTGAAAAGTTACATAAAATGGAAATACTCAAGTAAAGTACAAGTACCCCCAAATTGTATTTACAGTACTTGAGTAAATATACTCTGTTACATTCCACCAGTTAGAGGAAAGATGTTAGAATCCTTAAAAGACAAAAAATGCGTTTGAGATTCAAACATATTTTCAGGACTCTGAGATTCAGCTGCATAATAAACTACATAAAGTCCATTTTATTTTGAAATTATCTTTGTCTTCTATCCCACCAATTTGGCAAACCACTCTAATAGCACTGTCTGATTCAAGATGGACAGTTCAGAAGAGAAAAAGAAACAACCACAAAATATATTTTTTTTTATTCCACACATTCAAGTGAGAATAAAAAAGTGGTTCTTCAACTTTTTTCACCTATGCAGTAGTAGTCACAGACACCTGTGTAATTAAAGTGGAAACCTCCATGGCTGATAAATGAATGCAAGAGTGACAAAAACTGCAGTTCCTCAAATGGCCACTTGAGGCTGGCTCATAAGGTGAGCCAATCCCCATAGATGACCATGTTAAAAAATCCAATTTTACAGCAGAAATAAACATGTTTACAGTCTGGTACAAAAAGCCGCTAATTTCCCACTTCATTAGATTACTCACCAGTATGAATTATATTAAGGCTGAAGTCATGCCTGATTTAGGCCGTTTTTAGTGACGGGCGGGTGCCATCACAAGTGCTGCGTTTCAGCAACCTGGTTTCAACTGGCTGTCCTTAGCTCACCCACCCTCCACCTCTTTGCTCATTTTTGGATTAATGGAGAGTGAGGAGTCAGGTGCTGCCATGATGGCGACAGTCGGAGTCGCCCACACTGAGCTTCATTATGACTCTTCAGAGACTGATTGGTAACATCACAGAGTACATATTTTATACAAAATGACATTTATGTTTACCATAATGTTGTCAGTTGCTGATTCCACTTCGAAAGAATGAAAAAATGTTTGTTCCTTTGAATTATTAAGCTTGAAATCAGGGCTGAGTTGAGATATCACGGGGAGAGCAGTTTAAAAGTCCACATTGAACATGTTACGTAAACAAAAGTGTAAAGAAAAGTATTATCAGGAAAAGGAGATTACAGTATCAAAACAACTTAATGCAGAAAACGATCCCCTGTATTAGAAATAAACAAATGTGTAAATTGAAAAATATTGAAATAATTTCAAGGAAATCTCACATCTGAAGAGCAGAAACCATAACAAGTTTTTTTCATTAAGAGGAACTGAATCAAAATACAAGTACAAAGTACAAGTGCATGAAATGTGCAGTCAAGTACTAATAAATATACTCAGTTACATTCCAGAGCTCCTTGGGGAAGTTTTGTTGTTTAAATAGTCAAATATAGGTTTTGAGCTCCTCCCCACTGCCTGTGACTCTCTCTCTCACACACACACACACACACACAAACACACAAATCCCAGGCTTTCAAATGAATGAAACGTAATAGGAAGAGGATGGTACGTAAGAAAATCAAATCACTCCCCTCAATGACATAACGCCCTGTGCCACTTTAATTACCTCACATGGCAGCATGCCATGTAAGCCTGGTAAGCCGCCCAAATCCCCGCTGCCCTTGTCTGTCCGCACATCAACTCATGCGGTGGTTAAAGTCTCTCTGGGAAGGTTTCCCGCTCTCTGATTAAACTCAGTCCTGAGATTTTTTTTTTTTAATGAAGAATATCTTTTGAATTAAGATTAAATCTGTTTTCCTGAACCTGGGAACAAACAAACACACCTACACACACGCACACACAGGTCAAAATAGTTTAACCTTATGTAGTTGATAGGGATTTATTAACTGATAATCTGAATATTCAATATATAGTATTTCTGCCTTATTTGTGGGTAGAATAATCATTGAGGATGCATTGATTGATTCTTGTTTTTTATTTTAAGTTAACAATTTCTAACATGTATACATCATTTTAATATTTCCTTTTGAATACAACATATCCACTCAAAACACTGATTTAACTCCCCTGATCCTCTCCTCTCCTCTCTCATCTCTACCTTCGTCAAACTCTCTAAACTTCTCCTCACCTCAACACTGAAGCACAATTTGTTGGCCATTAAATCAAATCAATTATTCACAGCCCACACTCCTTTTTTTCCTTCTCTCAGCTCCGTTTGGATGAGACGCAGGAAGCGGAGTACAAAGTGCTGCGGATGCAGCTGCAGCAGGAGCTGGAGCTGCTTAATGCCTACCAGAGCAAGATCAAGATCCACACCGACACGCAGCACGACAGAGAGGTCAAGGACCTGGAACAGAGGGTGTCCATCCGCCGCGCCCTGCTGGAGCAGAGGGTCAGAGTCATTTGGCATTTACTTCTATGAGAGCAAAGCTCCTTAAAATGTAGAGAAAACCTCTGGTGAGTTTTAGGAATCCAGTTGGGCTTGCAGAGGAGACTGTCAACTGAAAGGTAACTGCTGATGGTAAATAAAATATGATGATGGGTTTCAACACAAGATCCTCCCAGTAGCTCTTCTGGAGCTTTCAGTCACATATCAATACAATACAGAAGTTTTCCTCTGAATCATCACAAATCAGCCATTAGAAGTGTGTGGTAGTGTCTGTATCTGCAGAGAACCTGCCCTCTGCTGCACTACCTTTAATTAATATTGCTGTGTTAGTTGTGAGGAACGAGGCAGAGGCGACAATATGGAGTATAAAGAATGACAAAGTCTGCTTGGGTGGGTCAAACAAACACAGGGACCTTGACCCAGGAGAACAGTGTTTGTGTCTTGTAAAAAAAATGAATGTTGTTATTTAAGAGTTACTAAACATCATATTATTACATCAACAACGCAAGTACCTAATTTTAGTTACGTCCATTTATCTTACTTTTTTAGTCATTTTCACTTAACCATGTACTTTCCTCTGATTTGAAAAAAATAATTTTTTAATGTATATTCTGCCGCTCTTTTCCTAGATCGAGGAGGAGATGCTGTCCCTGCAAAACGAGCGCTCAGAACGAATCCGCACCCTTCTGGAGCGGCAGGCCAGCGAGATCGAGTCCTTTGACTCAGAGAGCCTGCGTCTGGGCTTCAGCAACATGGCGCTGACGGGTATCCCCAGCGAGGCCTACCCCATGCAGGGCTACTCCAACGTCCCGCCCCCCAGCACTCGCTCCGCCGGCCACTGGAGCCACGGCATGCACCCGCAGAACATGCCCCCGCAGCAGCACTCCCGCCGCAGCCACAACAGCAGCAGCAGCAGCGGCATCAGTAGCGGCAGCGGAGCAGGGGACCGCAGGAGCGAGTCCTCCGCCTCCTCCCTGGGAATGGTCCTGGGGCTGGGGCGGGACGGGAGGGAGGCGCACCACTCGTCCCGCTCCTCTGCCTCCTCTTCCTCCTCCTCCTCCTCTTCTTCCTCCCACCACCAACGCCACCACCTGCCCCAGCACTACCACCACCAGAGCACGCCCCAGCTGTACCGCGAGCGGGAGCGGGATCGAGAGAGGGAGCGGGAGAAGGAGAGGGAGCGGGAGTGGGCTGGAGTGCGAGGCTCCGGCGGCGACCTGGCCCACCCACACCCCCTGCCCTTCTCCCATCACCTGCCATCACGCTCCTCCTCTCAGTCCCTGGCCATGCTACCTCCCCCGCCACCGGCCCCTCCCTCCATCTCCGGCCCGTCCTCCTCTTCCTCTTCCTCCTCTTCCTCGCAGGGGGGCATCTACTCCGGCGGTGGGCTGGGGGTGCGCGGCGCCCCCAGCCTAATGGCCCTGAGGAACAGCCCCCAGCCTCTGAGGAGGACGGCGTCTGGCGGGGGGCCCGGAGGAGCCGGGGGCAGCGACGGCGTCCTGAGCCGAAGCACCTCAGTCACTTCGCACATCTCTAACGGCTCCCACCTCTCCTACTCTTAGACGGCAGGGTGGTAGCACGAAGGGTGGGAGCGATTTAGGAAGGTAGCTATTACAGGCTGCATCTCAATACTCTCAGCTTGCTGCCTCGCTTTGTCCTCTTTCATGGACTGATCTCAGAATAGCTGAGGATTCTGGGACATCACCCTTTTTCCTCCTTACGCACAGTAAAAGACAAAGAGATCAGTCACCACCAGAGGCAAAGAGAGGACAAACTGACATTATTGAGCTGCACCCTGCTCTTTTAGACTCAGGGTGGGCAGAGAGGTCTTCTCCCATTCTCACAGGTATAAAAGAGGGAGGGAGGAATGTAACCACCTGTAATACCACTGGATTAAGGTGATATAGTGGTTTGTGTTTAATGTTTTTATCTTTGTTACTGCCTGTATAAAAGTGAGACAGGAAGTGTGAAAGGAGGGATATTTTGCCCGATTTTTTTCCTCCCAGAGCTGCAGAGAAGAGCGATGACGGCAGCCATGTCTTCTTCTATGATGTTCTACGCTGGAATGGAGAAAGAGAGAGGACACGGGGAGGAAAAGGTCGTTTTTTGCATCGTGTATGTACTTGTATGTAGTCTGTAGTGTCCAGATGTATCTAGCAAGCACTCGTAACTGCGGCTCCAGAAAGGGAAAAGGCGGGAGAATCACAAAAGATGGACTTTTTAATTGATTTATTGATGTTTTGTTGATTTTTTTGTATTAAGTGTATAAAAAAACAACACAAAAACATGTTGCTTGGAACGTCACCAATGCCTTTAAGGGGTTCTTAAAGGGATGTCGTGCCATCAAAATTTTTATTTGATGACTGCGAGATGATTTAAAAACAGAATGTTTGTAAAGGCGAAAGAGACTCTGTTCTAAAAATGCAGCTGGGATGAGGAGAAATATTTGAGCGGACGTGTAAAAATACAAAAAAAATCTTTCCGGCATCCATGACATATTGAGTATCTAAACAACATAATTGTCTATGGGAGTCACTCCAATGCATGAGATAGATGTAAAAAAACAAACAAACAAAAAAAACAACATTTGTAAACATGACCAAACCACATTTGAAGCGTATTGTCCAAGTTTCACCGGAATTGAAGATCACTTGTCCCACATTTTTGATCTTTACTGTACATATTTATGGGAATATTACAAACAAAAACAAGTCATTGGTTTTATAGAGTAACAAAGATAATGATAGTAATTTTGATATATTCAAATGAGTATTGAATTCAAGATGTAGAGCGACAACTCCATTGAAACTGCATTTTCTATAGGTGTCAATATTACCATAACTAATCCTGATGTAATTGTTGTTGTAATCATGTTCACATTTTTCTGGCGAAGAAGAAGAAAAGGGCCCACTTTTGACTGTAAAAAAAAAATAGATGATAAAAAAACTGTTGTCAGGTATGGTGTGTGTTCAAGGTATTAATGATTATTAATAAGGGGTTATTAATAATTGTTAATGATTCATGTGTGTGTGTCGAGCGGTAAAGTCTAGTTATATTGCCACTTTTTTTTATTAGACAAAACAATTTTAAAAAGACACTCCTACAGCAGCACTACTCACGTGAACTCTGACCTCCTCCTCTGGACTCTTAAAGAGAAGAAGAAGAAAAAAAGTAGAGATTTTACAATTGGGCACTGGAATGTAAATGCTGGTTTTTATTTATTTTGTTTTTAGCTCTCTAAGGAAGCATGGACAAACAGAGATGAAGTGCACAATCCTAGTTGATAATCTTACTCCTGAAAGGGTGCAGCATGCAGAAGAAGAAGAAGAAGTGGGAGGATGTGCGTAGACTGAGCTGCTGTGAACGTGCACCCTCTTGTGCCGGCACAGCAGCAGTGACCGCAGCAGCCCATCCTCACATAAAGACACCAATCAGTGTTTCATGGTGCACATGATGGTTAATTTACTTGAAGGAGATCAGAAATAACTGGACTTTTTTTGTTGTTGTTTTTTATTTAAACTGAGAAAAAAGTGAAAAAAGATAATCACCCTGCTGTTTGTATGACTCAGAAACACCAGCTCAAGACAATTCCCTGTATAACCTACTACTTTATGCTCGGTTGGAATCTCAGTGCATGCATAAACTCCTTATATAAACTAAGACTGACGGGTTTCGGGACGGCCTTTGTGTTGGGTGGGTGGGGGGGGGTTCGGTGTGGTAGTGTTTTTAGACGGGTTGTTGTCCGTGTCAGAGGGCGGAGGCTCAGTTCCTGCATCACGTCTGGATGAAAGATGAAGACAAAGAAGCGGCACAGGCTCGTCTGTGTTTTGCAGAGTTTTCGGGGGGGAGGGGAGGGTTTGAAATCCTTATTAAATATTCCAAATCAAGCTATTCCAAGCCTGAAGAGGAGACGGAAGAAGGGTCTTAACACATGTATTGGAAAAGAAATGGGGTGCTTTAAAAAGTAATTTAAAAAAAGATAATAAATTGATATTAACACATTAACGCGTCTTGATGTTTATTACAGGGATGCAACTTATTTTGATGACCCATATTTACATTCATAGTTAGCTGTGAACTCTAGTTGCTGTTGCTGTAGTAGATATGAAGAACAACAAGGTGAAAGTGACATTACGGAGAGTATAAAGAGTGACAAAGTCCGCTTGGGTGGGTAGGACTTCGACCCAGGAGACCATTTTTTATGTCCTGTGTGAAAGAAAGTTAATGTTATTTGAGAGTTACTTCCAGGCATAGCTATTGTGTAGCTACTTCACAGTTTGTATCATATATTACATCACCAGCTACCTCATTTCCTGCAGTTAAGTCCATTCATACTTTTTTAACTACACCTAACCATGTACTTTTCCCCCCTAAGAAATAATTTTGTACTCTTGCCTCACAGCAAGAGAGACGCTGGTTTGACTGTGGATCTTCTGTGTGGAGTTTGCATGTTCTCCCTGTGTCAGCGTGGGTTCTCACCGGGTCCTCCGGCTTCCTCTCACAGTCCAAAAACATGCACTTAGGTATAATTGGTGACTCTAAATTGCCCGTAGGTGTGAATGAGAGCGCTACTGTCTGTCTCTGTATAGTAATGTGTATATACAAACGACCTATGTGAGTGTTTGGTTTGAAAAGGTAGTTGACCATTTCGTGCTTGCATCGGCGCGCTATACATGTTTAGATGTTTAGACAGATTTAAGTTAAAATAAGAACTGAGATAGATTGATTATATTGCATGAATGCGTGTGAGAGCCTGTAAATGGATGTCTTTGATATACACTACTGGTCAAAAGTTTTAGAACACACCAACTTTTCCAGAATTGAATTGAAAATAATGCAGTTTAATATCTCAGTGTACTCTGAAATTAATGCACATTTGCAACATTTAAAATTCTTTATTGAGAAAAAATCACATTTTATGTTGGACTAAAGGACTAAAAAAAGACACAAAATGACAAAAAAAAGACACAATATGACTTACAAAGACATGAAAAGAATTAAAAAATGGACAAAATAGCCCAAGACTCCATAGAGTTCAGTTGTTAACTCATTTCTTGTTCCCTGAAAAAGGCCTACTTGTATAATTCTGAAATGTACATTATTTTTCAGTTTTGGTTAAGCTTACCTTTTTTTATTTACCTCTGGCAGTTCACCACTTACCTTTGTACCCTTTCAAGCTGTTCATTTGACTTGAACTGCTTGAATTTCAATAAAAAAAGGGAAAAGTTGGTGTGTTCTAAAACTTTTGACCAGTAGTGTAGTTTATTTTAATCCGATTTCCTCTTTCACTATGGAGGCATGCGAAAAAAGCAATAAAATTCTACTACTTGGATGTATAAATAGAACACCACATATTATATACAGTATGTATATAGACAGTTAATTTGTATTAATATTCTCATATATTTCTCCTCTGAGCTGACATGAGTAAATACATGACACATTCCAGTCTGCATAACTGAGTGCCAGTTACAGCTACAACAATCAATTGACAACTTTCCTCATGCAAGATTGCAGAAAATAGCTGTTATTAGCCTCTGAAATACAGAGATTTTCTGATTGTTGACTGTTTATATCATATATAACTGAATTTATTTGGGTCTTGGAGATAATAATAATACATCTAAAGACATTGCCTGGGATGGACATTTATTGTCATTGTCATTAATCGATCATTCAGGAAGATAATTGCCTGATTAATCAATAATGAAAACAACTGATAGTTGCAGCCCTGGTGCAAGAATTAAAGTCAGACAGAAAAAAAGCTAAATTTACTTAAAGAATTCATAGTAACACAAAGTGAATAAATGACAGACAAATGTTCATTTAATGAGTGAAGTATTCCTTTAAAATCTACTTAATTATCGTTTTTTGTATATAAACTAACCCAGTAATCATTATTAGTAGTATTAATTCTACCATATATATAATATATATTACATATAAAATGTATATTTGTATATATTTGGCATATGTGCATGAGTTATTTTGATATTTACTCCCCTATACTCCCGATACTCCCCTATTGTCAGTGCATCCTGAGCTGCTATTCGCCCTGTTTACTATATCTGACTCTGACATCATTATTACAGGCCGATTGGGAGGATCTCTGCGCTCTTAAAATAATAATAATATATTTTTTCAATTACATTGATTACACAAATTAATATATGTAAAATATGTATTTTGGATATTAGGGGGAACTTACCCTTTTTTAATGTTTCTTCACCTAATATATAATATATTTTTAAGAGTGATGCTGATAATGATTTTAGAGAGGGAAATTCATTGATAACCAATACGGTGGCCGATATAGTAATTTTTTGAGCTGAAATGAAAATAGACAGCATTAAATAGTATTTAACATATTATACAGACAATGTATTTCATTGTCGGCCAATTTTAAAAGATTGTATTTTTTCCATTTTTTGTTTATCAACTAACCCAGTAATCATTTAGCTCGTTATTATTTTACATTCGACTAGTTGGATGTGTATAAAGAATACCATATATTATATATAAAATGTATATCTGAATATAGACGGTGTCATTTTCATCTATTTCTACTCTATTGTGTGTGCATCCAGAGCTGCTATTCGTCCTGTTTACTATATCTGACTCTGACATCATTATTATAGGCCGACTGGGAGGATCTGTGCGCACCTAAAATAAAAATTATATATTTTTTTCAGATTACATTAATTTACACAAAGTAAGTTATGTATATGCAAAATGTGTATTTTGGATTTTGGGTTGAACTTTCCTTTTTTTAATGTTTTTTTCACCTGAATTTTACTAAAACAGGGTTGACTTGAAAGATATTTGACAGAGCCCGACCAATATGGGATTTTTGAGAGCGATGCTGATAATGATTTTAGAGGGGGAGATTCATTGACAACAGATATGGCGGCCGATACAGTAATTTTTGAGCTGGAATGAAAATACACTTAATTAACATATTATTCAGACAATGTATTTTATTGTCAGCAAAATAGTTTTTTTCTTTTTCTGTATATCAACTAACCCAGTAATCATTTAGCTTATTATTTTACTTGGATGCATATAAAGAATGTCATATATTATATATAAAAATGTATATCTGTATATATACGGTGTTATTTTCATCTATTTCTCCTCTATTGTGTGTGCACCCGGAGCTGCTATTCGTCCTGTTTACTATATCTGACTCTGACATCATTATTGTAGGCCGACTGGGAGGATCTATGCGCACTGCCCTTTAAGATGCGTCTGTCATCTCGCCGTTAATGGAAAGTCATCTGGCTGTTTTGTGCGGTGCAGCAGATCTGTTCCAGCTGGCCCGAGGAGGAAGCAGAGAAAAAAAAACTCCTGTGCTGCATTTTGCGTCGGCCGACAAACCCAGGAAGGAAGGGGAGAGGACAGGCCCCGCCGAGGGAGACGGAAATGAGAGGGGGGTGTCCAAAGAGGAAACCCTATCCCTTTAAGAGCAAGTGGGACATAGCGGTGCGAGAAAAGGAGAGGAGGGGGAGAAGAAAGAGGAATTAAAAAAGAAAAGGAAGAAAGAGACAGGGAGGGAGGAGGGAGAGCGGGCGATAAAAAAAGAAAGATGACATCCTCGCAGCTGAACGGCCGAGGTGGAGCGATAGGCTGCGGCCCGGCGAGAGCGCCGCTCGCCGGGGTCAGGGCTTGAATCCAACAACGAGGCTTCGACAAACACCCGATTGGCCTATTGGGGGAAATCGGAAAAATAGATTCATAAATTAAAAACAAAGCATGACCTGCCGTGCTACCAGATACGTGTGTTATAACCCATATTTGTTCTCTTGCGTAAAAATGCATTTATTTCACGTAGAATGGTTTATGTTTATTGCGAAAGTGTAATACTGTAAAATGCGATTTGGGGTGTTTTTGAAAGCAGTTTTGTTGTGTGATATTGCGCTTTAGCCAGATGAGTGTTTGGTGAATTAAAGTTAGAAACCAAAGTGAAAAGAGAAACAGGCCATTATCGGACCTGGCCTGCTCCGCTGCTGACTGTGTACTGCAGCCTGCGTTAGTCAACAGCTGCGTGCATTTTAATTGACAGCATTAGGCTACCTCAATGAGAAAAACATATTTTTGCAGACGACTTTATTCACGTTTTTCAAGAATATCCAGAAGCCCGTCGTTTCTGCTGCAGGACAGGCGACTGTTTGCGCCTCGATCACCGGTGGGCCGATCAAACCATGCAAAAGCTGCCCTCCTCGATCTCAATCAGGAGCTGACTTCATAATCTCCATCGCTGTGGCGCAAAATGGATGCTGCTTGGAGCAATTTCCTCTTCCAGGTAGGCTTGTTGAGCGGACATTTGCACTGGCCTCTTTCTCTGCTCTCATTTTACTGCGCGCATTTTCTCACAATGTGTGTCCTGCAGCCCCTCACATCTCCTATTTCAACGTAGCACCTCGACATAATGCTGTGACTTGTGTTTACATTTGGTGATGGCCTTCTACTTGCTTCTCCAGAATACTCCCACCCAAAACCAAGTGGAGGGGAGCCTCCAATCAGAGCTCATGCCAGTGCATACGAGTTCTCCCCAAACCCCACCCACAGAGCACATAGCTCAGCCTCCTTCAACTGTGGACACTGCTGCTCTGAGTGAGGAACCCCTGCCTGGTGAGGGGACACTGCAATGCCTCCTACACCTGTGGAGCGGACAAGAGTAAATACACTACACTTCACTCCCATCTGCATAATTGAGTGCCAGTTACAGCCACAACAATCAATTGATGTACAGAAAAATAATTGACAACTATTATGATAATCTATTAACCGTCAATGTTATTCCTCATGCAAAAACTGCAGAAAACAGCGGTTATTAGTAGGGATTTGATATTGGATTGATTTATTGGACGATATTTGCCAATATCACAAAGTCTGACGTACGATTTTTGATTTGATTCAGCGACATGTTGTCGATATGACATATACACATTTAACACAACCTATTACATTTGCATCAATTCACAAAAACAACTAAAATGTGATTTTAGCATTTTATTTCTGAGCTCTTCCACATAAAAACTACATTAGTCAAGCTAGAAAAACTACATTGTTTTATAATACAAAGAATAAAAGTAGACCAGTTTTACACAGGATACAAATTAACTGTAACTTTCCATAGATGATTCTAATATATTTTTTCAGATTACATTAATAACATAAATTAATATATGTATATGTAAAATATGTGTTTTTGAGTTTGGGTGTACTGTCTACTTTAAATGTTTCTCAACTGCATATTACTAAAACAGAGTTGACTGGAAAGATTTACGGAGCTTACCTTTGTTAATTGCAGAGCCCCGACCGATATGGGATTTTTGAGACGGATGCTGATTTTAGAGAATCGAAATTCATCAATAACGGATTTTTTTGAGCTGGAATGAAAATAGACCTTTTTTATATGGATTGTGCACTGATTTTTCACCACTCTGCAAATATACCCAGAGAGCTACTTTCTCAAAGATTTGATACTAAGTTGAATATCACCATTTAAGAACTAGTCATTTGCTCTAAATCTGTTGATTTGTTACCAAATTTGCTATTAAAAAATACAAAATCCCCCTCTTTGAAATTAACAACTTCTCTCCTTTCTGTATTTCCTCCCGCCTCCCTGCGGCCCAGTGAAGCCAGTGTCTCGGCCGGCCCGCGTGCCCCACATCTGTGCCATCTGCAACAAGCAGTTCAAGAACAACTACAACCTGCGGCGGCACCAGTCGGTCCACACTGGGGTACGCATGAAGGACAGGGCCAGAGAGCAGGCGGAGGGGGCAAAGGAGGGAGCAGCCGGCCAGGTGGCGGTGGCGGTGGCGGCCCCGTCGGCGATGGCGGTGGGGGCTGGAGGGAGGGTGGAGAGGCCCACTGTTCCCCTCTCCCTGCTACACCTCTCCGCACCTCCCCCTCTCGCCCCTCCCGGCGTGCTGGCGGGGGCCCAGCAGCCCCCCCTGGGTAGTCAGGATGGTGAAGGGGTGGCCATGGCTAACGTAATGGCTAGTGTTAACCCCCATGCTCCGCCTCCTGCTGCTGTCGTCATGGCCACAGGGGCGACAGTACAGGTGGGTCAGGGCCTTGTGGAGATGGCTGTCGTTAACCCCAAACCTTCAAGCATGTTGTTTCTTGAGCTGCCTGGCCACAGGGATGGTGGAGCCACTTTTATACTGTTTGGGACCTGCAAGCAGTAACTCTGTCACCTGCTTTGTAGCTGCGTGAAACTCTCCTGTGTGTTCAGTCCTACAAGACGTCGATGTTCAGTAATCCGTTCAGGGACCAGTAAATTCCATCCCGGTGTTTGGCACTGGTCCCCAGTTTGAGAAACAACGTGCTAGAAGCCCCCCACGCTCCCCTGCATGTTCTCTGTAACACAAAAAGTGTGAAAGCAGATAGTTAAAATCCAGTGGGAGGTAGTTATTCTAACATGCAACTTAAATTTTCCTAAGTCCAATTTTGGTACAAATCAAAGATATCTGTGTGCATTTGCATGGCTTTCAAGAAAAGTTATAGAACTGTTAAAGTAGTTGATGTCTTTCTGTTTACATAATTGTGATTCTACTTTCCATCTAAACTCTGTAGTGTGTTTATCTGCTTGTCTGTTTTGCCTTAGCGGCCCGCCAATCCCAACCCAAACCCGGTGAGGAAGAACCACGCCTGCGAGACGTGCGGGAAGGCTTTCCGCGATGTTTACCACCTCAACCGCCACCGCCTGTCCCACTCGGACGAGAAGCCGTTTTCCTGTCCTATCTGCCAGCAGCGCTTCAAGAGGAAGGACCGAATGAGCCACCACGTGCGCTCCCACCAGGGGGGTGTGGAAAAACCCTACGTCTGCCCTCACTGTGGCAAGGCTTTCTCCAGGTGAAAACATTTACTGTCAGGATCAAGTTAGCTGAGGAGGAAGACGTCTTTAAGCTTCGTTTAACATGAAAAGTGGAAATACCTAGCCCAGCTCTGTCTGATAACAACATCTCCAGATGCACATCTAAAGCTCACTAATTATTATGTTATATCCTGTTGAAACAAGATGCAAAAAAGGCAATTTACCATTTTACAGAGGATTATCTGCCACTGCATGGTACATCTCAACTAAGTTTGGTACCAGGTCCTTTTCTCTGTTTATTTTTACCTTGGATACCTGTCCTCATATGTTTTCTAACACGTTTTTTCTCTCTCAAGGCCCGACCATCTAAACAGTCACGTCAGACAGGTGCACTCCTCAGAGAGACCCTTCAAATGCCCGGTGCGTCATGTTCACCCTGTGTCACATCATCACATAGCATCTTTTTTTTAATGTTTACAATGACCATGTTCAGTCCAGATGACTGGAGGTTGAGGTCTTGTACATTACTGAATTTTTATCATCTCCATCTCCAGCTGCCTCATACTGATATCTGTTGACATAAGTAAGTGAACATTGAGGATATTACCATGGAAACTGACCTGGATAAAGTACATGCCTTTTTCAAAACAGAGAAAACACAGCAGGTGTCTCACTGTACTTGCACTGTAATTATTATATTTACCTGCAGCAGCTCAAAGCCTGATATTACCTGAGCAGGACAAACATACTTCATCGTGAACTGCATATGATGTTTGTATATATGTATAAATATTATCTAAATATATATTTTCCTTAAAGAGTTATAGAGAACTGGTTCCCTTAAATTGGTTATTTAATAAATGCAATGGCTGCAAGATCAAATAATGTAAATTAAATTCTTTTTTTTTGGTGCTCACATTTTCAGGTTTAACAAACCGAGAGAGAGAGAGAGAGAGAGAGAGATTTTTTTACTTTTATATATTTTTTTCTATAACCACTCTTTGTTTCCATCTTTTTTCAGACTTGTGAGTCCAGCTTTGCCACGAAGGATCGTTTGCGTGCGCATATGATTCGCCACGAGGAGAAGGTCCCCTGCCACATCTGTGGCAAGCTGCTGTCTGCTGCTTACATCACAGATCACATGAGGGTGCACAACCAGTCGTCGCATCACGCTTGCCATCTCTGTAACCGCAGTAAGTTTGCATTCAAGCAACTCTTGGTTTCCCACTTGTGAACATAATGTAGCATTTTGCTACTACAGAACCAGATGCTTCCCTCAGAAGTTGACTGGTACTAAAAAAGAAGGTGCAAAGTGTTGCTTCATATCTCCTGAATGATTAAACAGGCAACTATTTGCTAATAAGATCACTGAACTTGAACTTAAAAAAAATTGGCCAAAGGATGTTTAAGTGTAAGCTTTATTTTGAATATTTTTACCACTTTACATGCCATCAGACAGGCCTTTCTGATGGGAAACTGAAGCTGTCACATCGCTTTTTAAGAGCCACCAGACTCCTTTGATAAAAACACTCACAGAACATGGGGGTTGCTGGTCTTCCGCTTGCTTAATTATTTAGTCTGTTTGTGTAATTGTGTGACTTTGGTGTTTTAAAATTTTAGCTCGGAATGATACAAACAAACTAACCGATCGAGAAAGCCGGAGACCAGCATCTCCTGTGTTCTGTGAGGTAAAGTTACTGTTTTTATCAAAGGAGTCTGGGGGCTTTGAAGAGAAGATAGATGGATGTTACTGCTTCAGTTCATTGTCGGAAAAGACTGTCTGACAGCAAAGTAAAGCAGTAAAGATATTCTTTATAGTCACTGGTGGCTATCAGACGCCATTTTTTAAACTTTTTTCTTCATATCGAACCTAGAGCTGGGTGATATGGACCAAAATATGGCCAAATATGACATGTCACAAGTAGTTTTATTGAAACAGTTTATTTAAGTGAACATAAACACTGTATAACAACAGGAGTACCTTTTTTTTTAATGAATCAAAGCTCCATAAAGTGCACATTTAAATTTATAAAATATCTTAAATAAAAATAGCCAATGAAATTAAATAGGCCTTTTTCTGAAATAAATATATTAATAAGAGAAAAGAATAACGAACATTAAAACTACAAACTAAATATGACAAACCCTAGTAAGGGCATCATTTATATATAAAGAAAGAAACAAAAATTTCTCAAATTTTGTCATTATTATTACTATTTATTGATTTTTGCTTATTTTATGTGAATGTGACTCTCTGGTTTGGGGGCCGGGGGTTGTTCTAAAAGAGGGAAAAATGGGTGAATTGTACCTTTTCTGATTGAATATGTATTATGTCCCGACAACCCAATAAAGATATATATGAAAAAAATATATACACTATTGGTCAAATGTTTTAGAACACTCCAACTTTTCCAGAATTTTATTGAAAATGATACAGTTTAATGTCTCAGTGTACTCTGAAATTAATGCATGTAACAAATAAACAATTGAAGTTAAAAAATAAATCATAGAATCAGTTTAGAAAGGAAAATGTATTCTAAACTGTGGACTCATCGAAGTAGCCACCTTAACAGATAAAACAGCTGAACACACTCATGGCATTCTTTCTACAATGGAAATCAAATATTCTTCAGAAAGTCCTTCCCAACTCTGTTGCAGAAGTTCCGATAAATGTGGAGCAACTTGTACATTGTAAGTGATCAAGAAAAGTTGGGACACCTGTAGGAATTGGTAGCAACTTAGCAACTTTCAAGGCTTGATCAACCTCCGTTGCTGCAGAACTGCTTTAAGTTTTTAACCCATTTCTTGTTCCCTGAAAAAGGCCTTTTTGTATAATTAAGGAATGTACATTCTTTTTCAGTTTTGGTTAACCTTACCTTTTTTATTTACCTCTGGCAGTTCAACACTTACCTTTGTACCCTTCCTAGCTGTTCATTGGACTTAAACTGCTTGAATTTCAATAAAGAATTGAAAAATTGTGGTGTTCCAAAACTTTTGACCGGTAGTGTATATATTGATATATTTTTTATATGGATATATCGCCCAAACCTAATTGACCCCTCTCTCTCACACATGTTCTCTCTTTCCTCCGTCAGGCTTCACCACGCTGACATACCTTCGTGTCCACGCCCAGAAGCACCACGGCCAGGAGTGGAAGGACAGTCCGGGGGGCTTCGGCGGCACGGCCTCTGGCGGCATTCTCGTCTGCCACTTGTGCGGCGTTCATTGCAAGACGCCCACCCAGCTCCAGGGTCACATGGGCACCCACAGCAACAGCCAGGGCGCCCCGAGCCCCATCACCTCTAACGTGGGTGCCAGCAGCTCTGTCTCCCTCAGCAACATGGTGACGGCGCCCACCGTGTACGTCACCGGCAACACGGTGGTGGACCTGCTCGTCACAGACTGCTCTAGCATCGCGGCGCCTCAGTCCCACAGTTAGCAGAGGAGAGCTCAGCAATAATAACCTCAGTCCCTTAACAGAGGGCAAGGTAGAGAAGGTTAAAGTTACGTGTAGATGCTGATCCCGTTTCAGTTTTTTAATGTCCCCACTTATAGGTAAGGTTAGGATTAAAAGGTGGGGGAGATTAACTCCAGTCAACGTTCAAAGGGCAGTATCACCTCCGAGCTGCAGGGCTGGAGCATCAGAGAAAAGGAAGCTGTATTAATCGAGAAAGAGGGACCTTTGTTGCTGCAGCAGGTTCATTGACACTAACGACAAACATGGATGTGTTGTCCAAATATTCCTGAATGCTCTCATGCATTTAAGACTCCAATGAAACTGTGGTATTGTGAGCATCTACTGTATTACTCTCCCCTCTCTGCCCTCTCTCTCTCTCTCTCTCTCTCTCTCTCTCTCTCTCTCTCTCTATCTCTCTTTCTATCCCTCCCCTCGACCCTGGCATTGGCTGCTCTCTGCAAGTGCACCAAGTACTGTATATCTCACACCAGCTCTGATCTTACCTCCATTTTGCAGCTCACTTACTAAGAATCCAAATGGCTTGCATTGAGAAGTAGTAGGAAGAGAATAGCTCTAACGAAGAAACATTAGAAGGGAAGTTTGGGTGTGTGTGTGTGAGTGTGTGTGCGTGTAAGTAAGTAAGTAAGTCAGGGCTCCGCTAGCATGTTAGCTCGTTTGTTCACAAGACTAAAATCAACATTTTATTCTTTTTGAAAAGCTGTAGTCTCTAGAGGGCTGTTTATTGATCAGGACAGGCGGGCCATACGTGTCGTGGTTGGTATGGAAACGTGGGATGTACTTGTTCATTTGTTTCCTAAAGGTACAGAGAAAAGAGTTGTGTTCAGGAGTGTCAAGCACCTTAAATTGTTATTGTTTGATGCAGCGAGGATCAAAATGGGTTTGAGATTTCTTGGATTTTCTTGCTCTGAGTCTTCCTCTCTGGGTCTGGCCATAAAATATATTTACAAAAAAAAAAAGAAACATAACTGCTAATCAACACTTCAGCTTCTGACATGGCAATTCTTGCACCAGAAAACGACCTTTTGCATGAGAATAAGCCCGCTCAGTCATGCTTATTGTTAGGGAGCTGTCATGACAAAAGAAACCTTTAGCAGTTCCACCGAGTTAGTTGGCTGTAAACAAAAATATTTATAAAAAATGTTGATTTAATTCAGAATATTTTAACATTGTTGGCCATTCATTTGATTGTAACTGTCATTGCCATAGTCCTTCTTTTGTTTTCTCTATGTACCAGTCCAATGGGTGAAACATATGCATTAGATTTAGTCCTTTAACTCTGTATAGCACATAATGCTCTGAACGCAAGTCGTTATCGTTCTACATTAATCATGTGAGGAATGGTCACTTGTCTGTTGGATATCTTTGGTTGCTTTGAGTTTATTGTGAGTGACGTGGTGTCGAGAAAGGGCTTATAAAGTCAGAAGTACAATGGGAGTTTGAGACACCACTTGGTATGCTGTAAACAAATCCTGGTTTTGTACTGGAGTGCTTTTTCAGTTTTGTGTTGATATGTTACCTGGAAATTTGTAGAGTTGTTTCTTTCTTCCTATTCTCTTTTTTTCTCCTTTGGAAATGTGTTCTTCCTGTTGAGAAAAGTAGTGATTTATTAAAAAAAACAAGTTAATTTTAGGGTTTTCTCCATCACACTAAGAAAAAAATAATACCTCTACTCTAGGATTCTGTACAGCTCTTGTGATACATCTTAATGCCTTATCATACTCAACTGCATTTTAATTCTTTTATGATGAAATACTTCAAATCTTAGTCATGGATTCATTAAGAATATTAATGGGATGTATTTATATTTATATTTTTATATTTCTCAACAGTATGCATGTCTAAAAGGTTGTTAGAGCAAAAACAAAATCAATGATGCTTAATACAGTCATAAATATTATGTTATTTTGTAGCTGAAGTAGAGATCATGTTATTATTTTGTAATTTGGACAATTTAAAGTAAAAAGAGTAAACCGGCTTTGTTTTGTGTGCTGATCTTTTCACCTGCTACACACTTTATAATAAGGGGACAGAGCACATGGTTTAGTTGCATAAATTACGCACAACTCATCATTTTAAAGGGATAGGGGATTGCATGAGGTACTTATCGATAGTCAGTGTGTAACCTACAGTAGACGGCGGTCGGTACACTACAAGTTTGGAGAAGTAGGCAGGGAAGCTAAGCAATATACTGCTGTGGATGGGGGCACCAGCTAAACATTTTTTGGCCACCTAAAAAAAATGAATGTCACTTGCATCACATACAAAACTTATTTAGAATATCGGAATCTGAATTAACTCTTTTAAAATACCAAAGTCGCTCAATGACACAAAACAACCTACCTGATTAACGCAACTTGTGTGTTCTGTGAACTAAAATGACTGTTTTTGTTAATGGAGTCTGGTGGCTTAGATCAGGGGTTCCCAAACTTGCAGATTTTTTAAAATTTCATTATAATAGCAAATATAAAAAAATCAAACATACAGCTTCTTGATATATTTTCCTTATTTTGATCATTATTGGGCTACACGGTGGTGTAGTAGTTAGCACTCTTGCCTTGGTCGCCGGTTCGTCTCCGGCCTGCGGCTCTTCTGTGTGGAGTTTGCATGTTCTTCCCGTGTCAGTGTGGGTTCTCACCGGGGCCTCCGGCTTCCTCCCACAGTCCACAAAAAACATGCACGTAGGTTTAATTGGTGACTCTAAATTGCCCCTAAGGTGCGAATTAGATTGTGATTGTCTGGCGACCTGTCCAGGGTGTACCCCGCCTCTCACCCAATGTCAGCTGGGATCGGCTCCAGCCCCCCACAACCCTACTGCGGATAAACGGTTAAGGATAATGAATGAATCTCTTGTCTTCTTATAAACATTCCTTGTCATTTCTGTCTTCATATACAACAGTACTATTAACAGTAAACATATTTTCTTATAGAATTTGTTTCTTTTGTTAGGCCCATTTATTCATCACATTCAGTATATATATATATATATATATATATATATATATATATATATATATCTCAAAACCCCCCTGGTGAATCTCCAGTATTCACAAAGACAGTGACTTAGATAACGGCTTCATTTCCCCAACGTAAACTCAAAGGGGGAAGTCTGAAAGCAAGGTTAAGTAGTGAAAATATTCCAAATATCGTGCAAACTTAGAGTGACACTGATTTTCCTTTTTTTGGCCTTTTTTAAGCTTCCAACATCCATGGCTGTACATTGTTTAGCTTCGTTCTGACTGACCTCTATACTGACTATGAATAGGTACCTTATAAGACTTAAATTCAACAAACAAATCCTTCGTTGAACATATTAATACTGTTGGTGGAAACGTTCCTGTGACAACGTGACGTCACATTGAAATAATTCTTGCTCGGCTACAATAGAACTTATGAATTTCCTGGCAATCTAAAAAAACAAACAAAAAAACATCATGACTTTCAGAGGAGAGACTTCTAGATACACTAGATAGAAAGATAAGCTCCTGCACACTGCCAAGGCGTATGATTAATTTACTCCGTAGGTTCATCCAAGAAACGCCTGACAAAGGTAGGTTAACCAAAACCAACTATAGCTATTTGAAAAGTTTAGTGTTGACAGAGTCCTGGAACAGATTTGTCACTTATTTTCCTACCCACAAGTGTGCAAAGATCGCTTTTCCTGTTTCCTGTATGGCACCACTCTAGATGCATAATTTTATTCCAGTGTTTAAAAATCTTGCTGAGAGGAAATGTTGACCATAGCCAAAACTGTGCAAAGGAATCAAACCCATGGCCTACTGTGTTTTTTTAAAACTTGATTGACATAATTGCTCCCACAAAGTTAGAATGTTATTCTGGGGAAAATGTAAAAACACTTACGTTTAAGAAGTACTTTTAAGTAAAGGTACATCAAAGAAATTTATTTTAACATATGTACACAAAATTACTTCACTTCGAACACTTATGATACTTATGGTATGAAGCAACCATTTATCTGTTACATCTGCTCTCTTTCTGGCCCCATTAGAGGCAAATGTTCTTTTCATGGTTTTGTATATTCAATCAAATTTACACTAAAGACAAGACTGCTGCTATTTCAACCTTAAAGCTGTATGTCTGCTGACTACAACTGTGACGTTGTACTTAATTTGTCTTACTGACTTCTGGTTTGACATTTATTCAGTGAGTTACTGAATTTTTAATGATTTTTTTTTTTTAAACATTAGATCTTTAAAGACTTCAACAGCATTTCTGGACAGTGGTGGAAGACGTTTAAGGTACAATGTTTTTGCAACCTTTGCTTCTTTAAGTCAGCTGTTCTCAACTAGGGGTTAAGGGATCCACAGGGGTCCCCAGAAAAATGGACAATAGTTTATTTTCACTGTTTAATTAATTAATAGAAGTGAGCCCGATGTAAGTAAGAGTCAGAGTGACTATTGTGATCACATGCTTACTCAGCTGTTGCTGAAAAAACATAGAAATCTGTTCTTAATCATATATTACAACCAAATCTTGGCAGATGGAGGTCCTTGAAGTGAAATCTTATCAGATGGGGGGTTTGTGACCTAATTTGAATCAATTTAAGGGTCCTTGACACGAAAAAGGTTGAGATCAACGGCTTTAAGTTATTTTTTTAACACTAATTCTAGCCATCTTTAATCTTGCTCTCTTATTATGTACTTAAAAGGTTATATTTCCCAAATTTTTAAATGTTTTTCTTCATGTATTTCTTTGTATTTCTTTAGCCTACACCTACCTGTGTATTTCATGTACTATATGTGCTTATGTCCGCATGTTGAATCATTTCTGACTCTGGAAAAGTTGGAAAAAACAAACTACTGAATCTCTGAACAATGTCTTCAGATGACACATTTAGGCTATACAATGCGCTCTTCTTTCAATAATTAATTCAATATTTTTCCACTTCACTGAGCCTCCCCTGAAACTGCTTGGGGCCCCATTTGAGAGGCCCACCTCCCATGATGAAAGCACAAAACATAATATTGCGATACTCCAAGTGTATATATTTTCTTTGTTACATGCCTATTGTTCAAGCTATTAGTCGGACAGTATGTTTTCTGATTTATACAAAATTGGCATCACCAGCATAGCAGACTAGTGGACATATTCTACTAAACAATTTGTTTTTGTTTTCCCATGAAACTATTTGTTGTACATTTTTCAGGTTTTTCCTCAGTTGTAGAAACAGTGCAAGCCACTCTATAGTTATATCATGCCCTGGACTCTAAGAACAGGTCTGGTCATCACTGCAAAGCCTGAACAGTTTTGTATTGATTGGCATGTAATCTGCAAGCCTCCAAACATAACAAACATACTGAGCATCTTTGACAATGTGCAGATAAGGACTGATCAGTTCATTTGCAAATGCTAGTCCATTCAAAGGTCAGTGTGTCAAAGATAAACATGTCAGTCAGTCTTTACAGACATAAATGGTTAGGGCAATTATCTGACTGTCTACTTGTTATTGGTTGTTGTTTTTTTACAGTTTCGATGAATCAAATGCATGAATGGTGAGTCACTTTGTTTCAGTGCAATTGTCTGTTTCATTAAGTGCAGATTGGATATTGCAAACTATGAATGCAGCTTGAATTGATGCCCTCCTTATGGGGAATCCATTCAGCGTTTCCCTGCATAGACAACGACAAACCCCAATTTACAAAATGCAGTGCAGTGACTGGTGCAAATTTCTCGTCATGACATGAGCTGCTGCCTGGACCTGTAGGAACTAGCTGGCGCAGCAGTCACAGCGTTGAGTCAACGTTGCATCTGCGAGGCTGAGACAGCGGCATCATCCTGCTCTGCTGCTGCTGCTGCAGACACATGAGATGACATAGCGACAGGACCAGCTAGTCGCCGACACACCTGGAGCACATTGGGTCATTTTTTTCCGCCACTTTCCCCGTGTTTTATTTCGCTATTTTCTTAAGCTTGCTAGACGCAGGCCAGTCACCAATGGTCTCAGCGAGCTGCCCTCACATAGATGTCGATCTAACTTGCTGCAAGCTAGCGTTAGCTCGCTGCTGCTCCCCTTCAGACATTGAAGTGGCCACATAAACATGCGGATCATCGAGGCGGAGACCCCTGGGACATCTCTAACCTTTAACGCTTCCTGCAGGACACGAGTTTCCACTAGCCGCTGACTGGACTCTGCAGAGTGTTTGTGTAAATGCTTAAGATTTCTCATTTATTCTGAACATGTGTGAACTCAAATCTGTTAGCCAGTTAGCCACGGTTAGCGCGCACGGTGTCGGTTAGCTTAGTTGCTACTGCTAACCGCTACAAACAAATAACAAGCTAACAAAACAGTTTAACGTTTTTATGAATGAGTGACAAAACATGCAGTATGGTATATTTTGCTATCAGTTATTGTTTATTGTGTGTCATCACCATGCTAACTATCCTTATTTTAATTTGGTCCAAGGGAAATTGTTGCTAACTGAGCCAGCGGTGACAGACTGCCATAGAGGCATCAGGCAGATGCTAACTTTAGCATCTGCCTGATGCTAACGCTAGCTAGCCTCATTGTTAGCAGCAGGCGGTTCAACAGCCAGACAGACAGTCGGTCATGCCCACCACAGCGAGAGACGATAATGTTAGCAGTGTCATCTTTGTTTAGTACATTTTTACACATCTGCATGCTTGCTGCCCTGGTTCTTTTTGCTAACGAGTTGACAAACAAACAGCAACACTGGTTAATTTGCGTTACTTGTGGTAGCTGTTTGGTGTTAATGTTTAGCTTAACTAGCTAGTGTATTTGATGGAAATCGTTCAGTATAACGTGATCTAAGTTGGCGATAGGTCAGTACAAAAGTTTTTTATTTATAAGGCAACATTGGAACTGCTGCCTTCATAGATTTGCACCTTAATTACTCTGAGAAATGCTGGATCTTATTCTCTTCGTTCACTAGATCAATTGTTGCTTTCAGTCCCTTCTGCTCGTACAGAGTTGGGTAAAAAGGCATTTGTTTACTCTGCACCTTATGCATGGAATATGCAACAGAAAGACTGGAAACTAACTGACTTTTGAGCACTTTTAAATCCAAACTGAGAGTTGTTGAGATCAATTCCACAATATGCACTTGTTTCTCATAACGCGTTTAAGGTCTGTGTCTTACGTAAATATGTAACTGTATTATGTGTTTGCTGCCTCTTGGCCAGGGGCTCCCTTGAAAAAAGAGATTCTTAATCTCAATGGGATATTTCCTGGTTAAATAAAGGTTGAATAAAAAAATAAAAGTGAAATTGACCTGTGCTCTCGGATCTAACAATGCATAGTTGAGATAAAGTTGCTCAAGCTATGGTGAGCACTAACGGTTTGCAGTTTGGCGGCGTTAAAGATGGTTTAGTGGCCGTCACCCTGCAGCCTGCCTCAGTCCCCTATGCGGTGTGAGCGACCTGTCAAAGCCTGCTCGGTCATTCGCTTTCCAGACAGGTAGCAAACGCTGTTGCCCGGAACTATAAGCACCGGCGGCCAGAAATGTCGATTTTTTCGACGTTCAGGATTTTAAAATAGCGCAATGCGTATTTTGCTAATGGACTTCAACTTTTTATTGAGTCAGCTAGTCTACTGTAAGCAAACTGCCAAACCGCATGGAACTACCACATGGTGTTTATAGGAATACATGGGAACTTGAATAAGGCATGCAATGTCATCAGATGGATGGAGCTGCATGCTGCACAAAGGGGCCCTCTATATGATACTGTGCCCCTGCCACTGTACTCTGCATTTATATAGCCATGCACTGTTGTCTTTCACATTTAACATTTAAGATACCTCACCTGTTTTTCCCACTTCATCTTTATTGTGCATAGAGCAAGAACTAATCTTAACCTAGATCTATACTATTGCCACATATGTGGGACTTAAATAGTGTGCTTTGTTTGTTATCTTGTGCAGCCAAATATGTCCACATGGGAGTTGCCCCAGTGAGAACAATACAAACTGTTTATTCACTGTTCATTCATTGCATGTTTTGTGTGTTTCAGAGAGGGGAAAGAGAGACGGATCTCAAGGACCAGATTGCCCGCTGAACTTTTTGCCTCTCAGACAGATCGCCAGGGATCATGCTGACCATTCTAGCTGCTGGGTCTATGTTCTTTCCAGGCCTTTTTCTGCTGTCCAAACAATGCCTGAAGTCAATCCCAGCACTGAGGTGGAGCGAAGGAGATGCAGTCATTGTATCTGCAAGGTGAGAACAGTGTACCTCTTCTTCAGTGTGACTTTTACCCCCATGCTATGCAAATAGTTTTTTACTTAAGCTCATGTGCATGACTCAAGTAAAAAAAAAAATTGCAGCTCCACTTTTTAAGAAGGGCTTTCAGCTGCATATTGTTTGCATAAAAGCACAAGGGCACTATCATGTGTTAACTAGACAGTTCAAAAGCTTTCCCTACATTAGCTAACGAGTGATGCATTATTTGTTTTTTTACTTGCCATTCTCTGCTCCCAGGTTGGTTTCGTCAGTTCAGGCAGTCATGGCCTCTTCAGCTGGCTACATCATTGCTTCTTCCTGCGAGGACATCCTGGAGGACCAGTAAGTCAAGAAATGCTGCAGAATATATTCCAGCCCATATGGTCAGCCTGTCACATCATTATAATGAATCGTATGTCAGGATTTGTAATTTATAACGCTTAAAGATGTGCCATGCAAAGGAACCTTGGGCTCATACATCAGTCACAAATGTGCACCAAATATGTAATTTCAAATTGCTGCCCTGACACATACTCACAAATGCCAGGTGCTGTGTAAGAGTGTATGAGCAGTATTTACTTCACCTATCTGAAGATTTTCTTCTCAATAAGTTGTATTTAAGCACCTTTTTTTACATGGTTGTAAATTCAGGTGAGATACTTTCCACTGAGATTTTTCTGCACTGCATAGAGCAATACCTGTTCTGTTTGTATTTTTAAAAAAATATGACAGATTTTGTTTTAAGAACCAAATTAACAGGCAAACATGCTATTAAAAAACGAGTGTTCTTGCTGGTTCTAGCTCTGTTTGAAGGAATTCTTTGTTCATGCTGTTTAATTGATATATTTCCTTTCTGTTTTTAAAAGCCGGGTTCTCTTCTCTACACAGGCATTGGCTGACTAGCTCTTACATCATGTTTGCTGTTCCCTACTTTGTGTATGACATCTACGCAATGTTCATGTGCTACTGGTATAAACTCCGGGTCAAAGGGCACGAGGAGGCCTCTGCAGCACCCCAGCACATGAGCACGGCGCTGTACAGCTACTTGCGTCGCGAGTTCCTCATGGTGCTGCACCATGTTGTCATGGTCACCGTCTGCTTCCCCGTCTCTGTGGTAACTGTCACACATTGCTCTTTCTGTTGAGATTTGAGTGAGGCAACAGAGACATACAGCATTTAATTATTTTCATGCAACCACCTACTATTAGGTCGTGTTTTAGGGAAATTGTACTAGTTTTTAATATTTCTATTCTAAGCGAGACACACTAAATGAATGAAGTGTGCAGTTTAAAGATGTTGAGTGGAACAATTCACCTTGTGTTAAAATATCTCCACAAAACCTGAAAAATTTACTTAAAGACTGACTTTCCTGCATTTAAAGTATTTTGTTAGTACATACTAAGTCCTCAAAAGTGCATCATGGTCTTAATTCCTCTTTCCAAATCAATTACATTAACTGTTTTTATTATCAATTTATTTTCCATTTATCTTTATCAAATAATCATTCAGTGTATAACACATCAGAAAGATGGTCAGTTTGCTAGATTCTTAATTTAAGGAAAAGCAATACAGGAAGAATTCATATTTAGAAAGGACTGAGTCTTAAAAACGGACTGAAAGTGAGTGCCTATTTTCTGTTGATCGACTAATTACAGTTCTAAACACTGTAGCTATTTGTGCATGTAAACGTTGATTATAACGGTGATAAAAGGTCAATTATATGCACACATGCCTTCAAGCATATGTTTAATTAAATGCTGCAAAAGGAAACTTTTGTGGGTGGAAACATTCAGTGAGATTACAGATTGGTGACATGTGGCTGCAACTGTAATGCCCCGGTTAAAACTTTTTTATGGCTGATAGTAGCAGAAGCAGCAGCCAATAGTCCATGCATTGTGTTGTGCTGATGATCAAAGATTTCTAAAGTTATTACAAACTGCACTATAATGATACCACAGGTGGATAATTATACATAGATAATAACTTTAGATGTCAATATTATCTCTCAGACATACATTCATATTTTTTATTATTTCAAATTTTAGTTTTTTCTTACAGTCACACACTCACATGTAGGCACTGTTAACCTTTTGATACTTCCACAACATAGTAAATATGAAATAAAACTAATAAAACGGCTTAAAAATATCACAAGAATACAAATTGCACATAAAACTATCAAAAGTAAAAAATTCTGACAACTTAGTCTATATGAAAAGGTTTTGCATATTACCTATTTAAAGCTCAAATAAACATTTTTATGCAACATGCAAAAGGCATGTTTTAGAGTAGCATGTTTTTGTGTTGTGACAGTCAGCTAAAAAAGAAAGTAGGATAGTAGTTGCTATTTGATCCCATAGACCTCTATGAAACAAGCTATGCAAAGTTCACAGTTCGCCATGCGTTCAGACAGCTTGTAGAGACGTTAACAAGTTTGCTGACTTTAGAAATTACGATTACATCTCCAAAATGTGGTACTAGTTGCCTCCAGCTGGATATTTATTTAGAGTTTATTGCAAATGTAACAAAGTCCACAAAAGAACAAAGCTGTTATTGCATTCAAGCCAAATATTCACCCTCTTTTCCTCTCTCTAGTTTTGGCGACAAGGAAAGGGAGATTACTTCCAGGGCATAATGTTCATGGCTGAGCTAAGCACTCCATCTGTCTGCTTAGGAAAAATCCTCATCCAGGTAAGTGACTTGGTTCAAAGATTTGGGTGCGTTGTTGCATGTGCATGTGTCACACTAAAGTTCTTCTGCACTCTCCACTTCTTTTCCCCCCTTTTGTCATTCAACGGAGAATATATTTCATTCCCGGCATGCACCTTGTTCTTGCACACCAGCTCCTGTTGACTGTGCCTTACATGAACAGAAAAACATCAGTGAATAATTGGTAACAGTTTGCTTGAATACACATTGTAGGAGCTGCACCCCCCGTATTTGTTTTAGGTTTGTGTGGATGTGTGTCCAATATTTCAGTGTCTGGATGGGTGAAGGTTTTCCCTCCATTGCTTTCCGCTTGTCCCCCATCTGAGGCTCCCACAGCTGTTAGCCTCTGAATATAGCCCCTAGTATTTAGACTGGATATTCAGCAGATACAATATCAGCTTGTCCTTCTACCGCTCTATCACTCAACACCCTGCCCCTCCCGTCCCTGACAACAGTGCATGTGGCCGTTTGATAAACAACAGCTGGCTAAAAGCCGTGGCCTCACAGAGACACCCTCTTATACCTATAGAAATAAAAAACAATGGAGCATTTATTGATCGGATGCCAGTAATTCCAGGGCATGAGACTTGGAAATGGGCAAGAGGAAAACCTTTTCCATAGAAAAGCTTGTCCTCACTGTTATCTCCCTGAAGCAGGGTGACTGTTCAAGATAAAAGTTAAGTACTGGAAACAAATGAGGATGTAAAAACAAAAGGACTGCTTCACTGACACACACACTGTCCTCATACCTCTTTTAGACCCAACACACTGCATGGCATCCCGTGCTCTCCACCGCCATGTGTTCAGTCTGTGCAGATAGTTTTAATTGAATAACAATGTCGGTATTAACATTAAAAAGATGGCAGATAATAAGATTAACACCGTCAGCTTTCACCCAACTTTACTGCTTGCTTTTCTTTCTCCCTCTCTCTATCTCTCTCTCGACCTCTCCCTCTTGTTTTCTTTCTGCTCTCAGTACAAACAGCAACACACTCTCCTGCACAAAGTGAATGGGGCTCTTATGCTGATCACTTTTTTCATCTGTCGAGTCCTCCTCTTCCCTTACCTCTACTACGCCTATGGAAGGTATGTCTGTCTTTCCATCTCTGTTTTCTCATGTTCTGCTGTCTCGCTCAGCTTGGGTCGGTAACTTGCACAGACTGACAACATGATCAAGTCTCATCCACCTTATTCCTTGCCCCAATGATACCTTGCAAGAATTATGGGTGAACTTCCGGCTTAATCGGAACCGTCAAACTGAATTTGTTATATCCACAATGCTCCTTTTTCTTTTCAAAGCCACCAGACTTTTTTTGACAAAAACAGTCATTTTTTACTTTACCGAACACAGAATTTGCTCGTCTCCCACAGCCTCAAAGTTTAGTTTAGTAGTTAGTTTAGTTGATTCCTTACCATTTTAAAATCACAATAACACAAATAAACAACCTGATCATGGCAGCAGTAGACCATAGGGATGTACCATAAAGTCAAATTAAATCTAAAGCCAGGGTTTTCAGTGTCACAAGATGACCATTTTTGTTCCAAATTTCAGCTTGAAATCGGATAAAAATCGCCTTTTACAGATTAGCTCCTGCGTCATTCTGCAGCTAATAGTCAATCTGTGATCGATACAGATTCTCAGCTGAGAGAATCTTATAAATGCAAACTTATTTACATTTATTTATACCACATCTCTGCAGTAAATTTGAGCTTACTGTATGTATATGCTTTTACAATCACCATGTTTCTAGTGTCTTCTGGACATTAACGCACACCGTCTATGAAATGAGCCTCCTATAAAATCAGGTAGCATATATTAATAATTCACTACACTATAATCAGTAGGCTACATTTACTTGCATATGAAATGCGGTATAATTCCATAATGTTACCGCTTGATTATGTGTACTTTTTCCCCCTGTATCCTTCTTTAAGGGACAGTGTTGCACTAAAATGCAGTTCTTGAGTATAATGTTAAAATCTGCTGCATCAGAGTGGTAAAATACAAATATTAACACATGAATTCACACATTCCTCTCATGCCTTATCTGCAGGAACAGTGTTGGTTTTTGCTGTAATGATTTTTATAGAAGTGGGCGGGACATGATCAAATTGACTGGTAGTAAAGTCAAAAAACGCACTAAACGCCCCATTATTTTAAAGTGAACAGAGGAAGTTCATGAGCATAGCCTTGATACCTGTTATCTCTGATCGGGGTTCCAGACCTTCGTCAAACCAGCTCACACAGAGAAGCCCTGGCTCTGTCGGACTCTCTCTGTGATACATCGCTCTGCATACTCTGTGATCTGTGAGGAAAAGTTACTCTTAGTGTAAAAGAATTCAAGTAGCTTTGCAGAGAGCATAGGTGGATAAAACCACTTCAGTTTCTGTCAGAAGCATGACATTAAAACATTTGGTTGAAAATAGCCTAGCCTTAGCGTACACTTAAACTCATATAAATGTATGAAGCATTATTATTTATTATTTCCGGTAGCACATTGCTTTGTTTCAGTGTCGATACTCCTGCCTGCTCCTCCAGTAGGTAATACTCTTCCTTTTGAATACCATTTTTTTAAACAAACAAAGCCGTATTTTTAAATTGAAGACAGGAATACTTAGTTACACCCATAATAACTTCTACAGTAGCTCCCCTGAGAATATGGTGGATGGATGATTATGGATATAAGACGAGAACGCATGTTTACAATGATTTGTCTTTGGGTCCAGGTACGCGTCCATTCCCTTCCACATGGTTCCCCTGTCGGTACCCTGGCACTGTAACCTCGGTGCTGCGCTGCTCATGGCCCCCCAGCTCTATTGGTTCTCCCTAATTTGCAGGGGCGCCCTGCGGCTCTTCACAGGCTCGTCCCGCTCTCAGAGACCGCGTCCGACCACAGGCGCAGCAAAGGAGAGGCAGACCGACGGCAACGCACTGCCGCAGCCCGCCAACGGCTACAGCACGCGCTCCTCAGAGCCGGAGCTGGCCACTCACTGAGAGGAGGAGTGATGGGAGGGGTGGGTGGGGAGGGATGGAAGGCGAATGTACCAATGAGTATGTAAAGTAAAGAAAGCTGTGAGGGGGGGAAAAGGTGAGTCTTGAAACAAGTAGCAATATGAAGAAAGCTACAGACGATGGCCTCAAATAGTGCTGAAGTGTTTGCGGCTAGCATTCAAACTCTTGACAGCAAAATGATTTGGTTGCTGGCCTTCAAGCACTTCAGCGTCTCAGTTTGTAGGAAACAAGCAGAGTGTTAGTGCACTCAGTATTTTAACGATGTCATCGGGCACTGTGACAGATAGAAACATGCACTGACCTGAGAGGAATTTGCCTGGATGTATAGCAAGCATAGGTGGCTATTTCCCTCATGTAGATCAAATTCAGTCCTCTCTGCCTCGCGGTATAGGAAGAGCAGGAAAATAGGAATGTATTATATTGTATGTTAGTACATTTGCTGTAGATGGAAGGCCTAATTCAGTTTAGTAATGAAGAAGACCTCCAAAAAAGAAAAAAATCCCGGCGAAGCAGTATTTTGACTTGTTAGTGTTTAATATCTGTATCCTCTATGTAGTCACTGTCACTCTAACAAAATGTAACCAACCTGCAGACTGACTCATCTTTAGAAGGGAGATAATCTCATAAGACTGTATTCTGCTGCCTTATCCCTTTTCCCCCATTCTTTGCAGTTTCTTTAGGTTTTTAATTTATTTTTGTCCTCGGAGGAGAAGGAAGAGGCTTCTTCAGACAGAAAAATGTGACGGGTGTACATAGCAGATGTAAAATTGTCCTTATTTCCATGTCAGTATTAGGTCAATGTTGGTTTAGTTTTTTTTCTTTTTTTTTTTAGGTTTTGTCTCATTTCTGCATCAGATGTTTTTACAGACTTTTTTTTTGACATTTCAGCATTAAAACATTTCACCGTTTTACAGCTTAGTGTACGAAAACTTCCCTCAAACGTTATGGCAGTGCTTCTCGTTTCAGTGTAGATATGACTTCATTCCATTTACTGGTATCACAAAGTGTTTTTGCATACAAGGAAGTGATGCACAGTAGCAGTCACTTTTAAGTGTTTTTTTTGTTTTAGTTTGGTGCTGATATAAATCTCAAAATATCCATTTGATTGGCTGGAGTATTTCAGTAAGGGATCCATAAGATTTGAGTATTTATAGCTTTGTCAGGGGACTCACAATGTTGCAGTTCGAAGGGAAACAAAAATCTTGTAGGAAAGCATTTCCTTGTGATAGACGTGCGGCACATTTGTCCAACTTACTTTGATGTTCCTCATTCATTTTTTAACCATTATTAAGTCTCTGAAATGTGTTCAGCCTTTTACATTGTATGAATTGCTTCGATCATTTAGCCATTTATTTGATCCACTGGTTCTATGAACCTCCTATGAACAAACTGGCTAGTTTTTATCATTTTATGTTTGTTTTAAAGCAGCTTCACTGTCCTAGAAATGGGTCAAGAAAATAAAAATAAAACAAAGCTCAGAAACCATAACGACAGGGCAGCGTGTGCCAAAACATCTGGACAACTGTGGGCATGTTGAACACAGAACATCCATTCCCCTCCTGTTCCATGAACTCATAAGGTACTGCTTCTTGACAATACTAAAACATTTCAACTGATGTACTGTATATTCCACAAAATGCTCGTTATTTATTTGTAAGTATTTATTTATTTATTTATCTGGTTTGTGGTTTTTGAATGCATATTTATGCATACATATTATACTATATGCTTCTGAGCCTTATGTGAAGGCTGTATTGTTACTCCAACTTAGCTAAAATATACTTCTCTGTCCTGAGCCTGCCTCTTGTCTTTTTTTCTTTTATTACTTTGATGTAATTGTCATATTTTACTGGCTAGCTTAAAGGCACACTTTGCAGGATTTGATTGAAACTTGGCCCCTCCCCCCTGGCAAAAAGAAACTACCTTTAACCTCTACATCTGCAAAGTAATGTCTAAACAGTGGTGGAAAAAGTATTCAGATCCCTTCATTAAAAGTAATACTACACTGAAATTACTCCACTACAAGTAGAAGTCCTGCATTCAAAACTTGCATTATGCTGAATGGACTCACTCAGATGGTTTTTATATTCCAAATATATTATAAGACTGTACTGATTAGTTAATGTAAGCAGCGTTTACATTTTGTTAAGGTAGAGCTCATTTTAACTACTTAATATACTGTTATGAGGTTTAATTAAAAAATTAAAAATACTTTATCGCTTTAAATCACAGCAAGGTGGCTTTGCATGTTCTCCATGTGTCAGCGTTAGTTTCCAAGGTCCGAAGACGTGAAGCTTAGGTTTAATTGTTAATTCTAAATTGTCCGTGATTGTCTGTCTCTGTGTGTCAGCCCTGCAATAGTCTGGCGACCTGTCCAGGGTGTACCTCGCCTCTCGCCCAATGTCAGCTAGGATTGGCTCCAGCACCCTGCAACCCAAGTGTGGATAAGTGGTTAAGGAGAATGAATGTTTTTAAAATCCTGAACCTGCTTTGAACTTGTATCTAGTTGGGGATCCAAAGTCTCAAAAGTGGGTTGAACCTGACATCGTCTGTCATACTTTTTATTTGTGTTTTTTCGGTTAACTTTGACCCTGAGGGAAAAAATGAGGCCATTTTAGTGTATGCACCCTATCTTTTTTTATCAGAAAATGTGAAAAATGTTTTTTTCCCTCAACTCCTCAGTGGATTGGGTAGGCTGTCAATAAATTCATTCCAGATGCACAGAACACATGCTGACATCCACTGAAAAAATAACTCTTAAAACACATTTCTACATGATTTTGCATCAATTTAATGCAAAAAATGTAGGTATTTTCTCACTTTTTTACAATATTTTCATCTTTATTTCATTGGCAATCAATTATTCCCCCAAGTTATGACATCAGTCAATATGCCATTCTTTTCACCAAACAGTATACTCAGTCCACAGAAAAAAAATTATAAAAATCCAACCAAAATCAATGGATCTGTGATGATTTCACTACTAGTTGGCGATCAACAGGCTCAGAACCTCAATAGATTTTTATGCTACTCCCAAAATTCCAAAAGACATCATGGCCTAGGCTTTTTACTAAATGTCAACATAACCCTGTTCTCCCAATGGAAATGTGTCACACAAGAAATATAATACAGCAAAATTACTTTCATTATTTTATTGCCTTGGATGACAATTATTACAACTTTAATGGAACAAAATAATTTAACATAACTAAATTATTTAGGTGCAGGTCCCTGTGTGGTGGGATAATCAGGAGGGTGGCACACTGCAGATACTGTTCTGGGGACAGACCTTCACCCTCACCACCTGAGGAGACAGCAAACAAGACCAGGCACACGCACGCACGCGCAGCATACTTACTTGTCCCTGTCTTCAAGCGCAAGTTTAATCCTTGAACATCTGTTGGGGTCCCCGGTGCAGAGACATGCAATGCCACAGTTAACATTGGCTCTTGCACAGGAGCATCCTCGGGCACACATGCTTTTCTTGCAGCGGCAGTATTTGCCGTGTTTGAGTTCAGGAGGTTTCGCCTCTTTCAGCATCATGATTGCCACCAATTTGCCATTGACAAGTTTTCTTCCAAAATCAGTGGCAGCTGGGTAGGCTGGCTCAGGGCCGGTTATTCCTACAGGCCACCAAGGCGGCTGCCTAGGGCGCCAAATTGGCAGGGGGCGCCACAAGCATACATCTTTGTTTTAACAACATTCATTAACGAAACATTTTTTAAAAAGCATGGGCAATTTAAATTTCATTTGTGTTTATTTTTATTGCATTTGTATGTCTACATTTTATTTATTTTCAGTCTTTGCCATTCTTAATTTGATGAAGATCTGTGTTTTTTTTATTTATTCGTATTTTCAATTCAGTTGTTGGTAAAGTTCCAAAGTTTCGAAAAATAAAAATGTTCTGAGACCATTACCTTGCTTGTAGTTCATGTATCGAATATTAGTGTACAGCATAATACATATAACATAGTGTACCTATATCAGAATGAATACATGGAATGGATGTGGTTCGGGGGGGGCGCAAAATCTCAATATCGCCTAGGGCAGCCAATGGGCTAGAACCGGCCCTGGGCTGGCTGAACCATGTGTGCCCGCTTACACACAGCCAACTGATGCAGGGCTCGGCGAAGGTGTAATAGGAAGGCATCTTCAGTTGGTGGAAGGCAATGCATGTCTCCTTTGATGCTCACACTACCGCCATCTGACAAGCCTGTTGTAATGGTAATCATTCAACGTTACCAACATCTTGGGAGCAGCACCTTCCATGAACTGCAAGGAAAGTACCTGAGGCAAGTGTGACTGCATCCACTTTGTTGGTGATCGAGATGTCTCCCCTGCTGAAAGTCTGAAAGGTGAGGAACGAGAGAAGAGGATGAAGACCTGCCCCAGCAAAATGAAGGAGTACAAGCCTCCTCTTCAACATGTGTACATCTCCAAAGCAGCATCCACCCCCCTCTTACACCTCAGCCTCCACCCTTGTCTGTCACAGAGACGGGGGTGAGGTTGGAACTGGGAAGACTTTGCTCTAAAGGCTGCTGGCCCAGATGGTGTGTGTCCAAGGCTGCTCAAGGACTGTGCTGCCCAACTGTGTCAACCTCTCCACAAGATCTTCAACCTGAGTCTACAGGTTGGGCGAGTGCCGGCACTGTGGAAGATTTCCTGTGTTGTGCCGGTACCAAAAATAAAATGTCCAGCTGAACTTAATGACTACAGACCAGTAGCCCTCACTTCTCACATCATGAAGACCTTGGAAAAGGAAATGATCATAGATTTCTGCAGGCTCAAGCCCCTCTTCAGCCAGTGAATACTTGTGGGGTGGACATGGAGGTGGTGCCAAGTTATAAGTATCTAGGTGTATACCTGGATAATAAGTTGGACTGGTCCCTAAACACTGACGCTTTCTCTTTTTCTTAATGAAGCTCAGATTTGGACAATCTGGACATCTGTAGTAAGATGCTGCAGATGTTTTATCAGTCTGTGGTGGTAGTGTGTTGTTTTATGCTGCAGTCTGCTGGGGAGGCAGCATCAGACACAGAGATGCAAGGCGGTTGGACAGACTGGTCTAAAGAGCTGGTTCTGTGGTTGGAGCCAGGTTGGACACACTGGAGGAGGTGGTGGAGAGATGCACTGTCAAGATGTTCCAGGCCATCCTGAAATACCCAGATCATCCGCTACACAAAACCTTTATGGACCAAAAAAACAGCAGTGGACGGCTCCTCTCTCCGTTGCAGGACGGAGAGATTCAAAAGATCCTTCGCTCCTACAGCCATCAGGCTGTCTCATTCTTCAAGAGATTCTACCAGACTAACTGAATTTCCCCTTGGGAATGAATAAAGTAATTTTGATTTGATTTGATTGATTGATACGCTCCCTATACCTGAATGGAAAGGCTTCATTCACAATCCACTGAATAAAGCCAATCTGTTGAACTACATGGTGGAAGCATGGGCAGCTCAGAACAAGTCACTTCCTGCAGGATGCTGTCTCCTCAGGTGGTGAGGGTGAAGGTCTGTCCCCAGAGCAGTATCTGCAGTGTGCCACCCTTCTGATTATCCCACCACACAGGGATCTGCACCTAAATAATTTATGTTAAATTATTTTGTTCCATTAAAGTTGTCATAGTTGTCATCCAAGGCAATAAAATAATGAAAGTCATTTTGCTGTATTATATTTCTTGTGTGACACATTTCCATTGGGAGAACAGGGTTATGTTGACATTTAATAAAAAGCCTAGGCCATGATGTCTTTCGGAATTTTGGGAGTAGCATAAAAATCTATTGAGGTTCTGAGCCTGTTGATCGCCAACTAGTAGTGAAATCATCACAGATCCATTGATTTTGGTTGGATTTTTATTTTTAAAAATTCTGTGGACTGAGTATACTGTTTGGTGAAAAGAATGGCATATTGACTGATGTTGTGATCATAACTTGGGGGAATAATGGATTGCCAATGAAGTAAAGATGAAAATATTGGAAAAAAGTGAGAAAACGCCTACATTTTTTGCATTAAATTGATACAAAATCATGTAGAAATGTGTTTTAAGAGTTATTTTTTCAACAGGATGTTGTCAGCACGTGTTCTGTGCATCTGGAATGCATTTATTGACAGCCTACCCAATCCACTGAGGAGTTGAGAGAAAAAAACATTTTTCACATTTTTCTGATAAAAAAAGATAGGGTGCATACACTAAAACGGGCACTTTTTTTTCTCAATATTTCTGGCAGAGCAGACCCTCCAATTATTGTTCCTCAGGGTCAAAGTTAACAGAAAAAAACACAATTAAAAAGTATGACAGATGATGTCAGGTTCAACCCATTTCCTTGAGCTTTTGAGACTTTTGAGTACTGAACATAACTGCTTCATCACAAGGTAGAAGTGAGCCACTCGAGGGCGCCAGCATCCATGTATTCATGTGACGTTTCTGCAGTTTAAGCATTGGGAGGCAGACTAGGTGATAGAACATAGAACCATCTTTAATTGGCTGTTTTATCAAAGGAATTCCACACATCGTGAAAAAAAGACAAAAAAAATAGTTTTACATTTGTAGTGTTATGGATAAATCCCTTTAATATCCATATGTACGAGGTGATCTTAGGAAATGTATGTTATTGCAATTTTTAAAAAATATGGCTTTTGCATGAATGTTATCATATACCTTTAATTGCCAAGTAGTAGCGGATAATAAATCCCTATTTTAATTTTATCCGTTTAGTTTCACAAATGTCAAACTAGTTCTGATTTAAGGGTGTGGTAGAGGATTTTTATCTATCACCCACCCTTACTGCACCCAGTTGGATTACAACAGTTAGGAATCTCCAAGGTTAAAATGTTTATTACCAACTTACAAAACACACATAGAAAACATACAAAACTCGTTACATTAAAAAATTCAAGTTTTGAGAAAGCCTCGGAAAGCTGTTGGCCATATTTGCACTGTGGGCAAGTCCTCGTCTCTGAATACTTCAGTATCTCCTCTGCCTCGGGGAGAAGATGGTGTTGGGGTTGCTGTCTCGTTCCCTCTCCTTCTCCCGCTCCTTCTGGCTGTTCGGAGACAGAGCCTCCTCCAGTTTCTTTTCGGTCTTGAAGAGATCCCGACCCGTGCGCAAGATGTGCTCCTCAATTTTGCGGTGGCGCTTCATGTCTGACAAAACTTTATCCAGCCGAGCTTCCCTTTTCACTGAAGAGCGGGCAGAAGACCCTGGGAGAGAAGGGGAAAATGTCAATCAGAAGTCTCTCAAACCACCAAACCATCACTTTAATTGCACATTCAGAACATACTGGAAGCAAACAGTGAAACGCAAAGAGAAAATTAAAGTTTTTTTTATGTAGCTTATGGTAGTTTAATGTTTTAAAACATTAAATCTCTGGTTATTACCTGGTGTTCTGCGTCTGTTCACAAAGGCATTTTTCGGAGTGGCTTGTGTTTGCTCCTCATCGAAGTCAAACTCAGTTGGAGTTGGAGGCCTGGAAAAAAAGGAGTCATGATACATTACCTGTACACAAAAATTCAAATCCTTTGACATGAAATTATTTCAAATAAGTATTCATGGATGGAACAGGTCCCCCAGGCGTTGTCCCAGGGGCCCAAAGTTTCAAACTAAAACATTAAAAGACAAAAAAAAAGACTACAAAGAGAGACTAAAACAACTACAAAGAGACTCACAACAAACAGAAATAAAATGAACTACAAAGATGACCATAAAGAGACAAAAAATGATTTCAAAGAGGCGTAAAACCACAGAGAGATGCGTGACAACTACAAAGAGACACAACAACAAAAAGAGGCTGAACAACTATAAAGTCTGTCTGTCTTTCTCCTGTGTAGTCGAGGTGCTGTTGTCTGTGCACAGGTGCCCAGTGTGTCATAGTCCGCCCATGGGTATACTGACCTGCGGTCTCTCTCCTCTCTCTCTCTTTCCTTCGCTGCCTCGTCCTCGTCATCCCTTTCCGGTGAGGGGCTGCGTTCGGGTGTAGGGGGCCTCCTCAGAAGGGGCACAAAGTTCAATTCCAGCATCTCCCCTTTAGAAAGGAGCTCATAGAGTCTTTTGATCTCAGCTGGAGGGGGCATCCAGTTCTTGGGATCCTCCATTTCCTCGTCACTGTATGCAATCTCCCATTCGCTTTCCGCTCCTGCAGCCTGCTTTCCCTCTTCACCGTCCACCCCCATGTGGGCCTGGGATTCATCCTTTTGTGCCTCTCCTTCCACTGCATCTGTTTCTCCATCTGTGAAGGCAGCAAAAAAAGCAGAGGAAGTCAGTTTAACAAAAGACAAAACAAAAATTAGCTGAGAATGTAATACACTGTTTGTATAATGTATAACAATGTGTAACAGTGTGTAATTGTTATTGAATGAAGTTTTATGTTTGGGAAAGGAGCTCTCTGTGTATATTTGCAGAGTGGTGAAAATTAGTTTACAGCAAAGTTGTCTATGAATTTCCCCCCTCTAAAATCAGTATCAGCATCGCTCTCAAAAATCCCATATTGGTCCGGCTCTAATACATACAGTCATGGCAAAAATTATTAGACCACCCGTTTTCTTCAATTTATTGTTAATTTAAATGCCTGGTACAACTAAATGTACATTTATTTGGCAAATATAATGATAACAACAAAAATAGCTCATAAGAATTTAATTTAAGAGCTGATATCTAGCCATTTTCCATAGCTTTCTTGATAATAACCAAAGTTGTTATCAAGAAAACCATGGAAGATGGCCAGGTATCAGCTTTTAAATTAAACTCTTATGAACTATTTTTGTTGTTATCATTATATTTTTATTTCCAAAAAAAATGTACCTTCAGTTGTACCAGGCATTAAAATGAACAAGAAGGCAAAGAGAAAACAAGGGTCTAATAATTTTTTTCCATGACTGTACTTCCAGGACACTTTTTTAATTTCATTAACTTAAATGGGCTTCAATACAAAGGTCACATCAAGAGTTATTACACATCTGGATTGGACACATTTTCCAGACTTTTAATAAGGGAAAGACTGTTTCTTATTAGTTACCTTTTTCCTCCTTGGTGGATGTGTCCTCCTCTGTGGCAGCCGTCATCTCCGTGTCCTGTTGCTCTGTGTTGCCCTCTTCCTCTTTGACTGCTGCAGGTTTTACTGTGTCCTTCACACCCAGAGCCTCTATGCCCTCTCTCAGCGAGGAGTCTGTGGCCTCAGCCTGCATGCTGCGGGTCAACTTTATAGCCACAGATCTGCTAAACAGAAGCATGAATTTAGAAAAAGTACAACTGAAAGTAACTGTGGGTGTGTGAGTTTCCAGAAAGCTAGCCAAGAGAGGTATCACGCGCATAACAATTTAGCTGGTATCCTACCGATAGTTGCAAGATGTGCTGAATGCTAAGTAGTCAATAAAGCATCACATTAACCATAATCTTGTCTTTATTTGATTTAACTAGCTAACATCAGGCCTAACCGCCAGCTATCTCTGAACTGCAAATAACA